>NC_143045.1:5325000-5485000 GCF_057628025.1 Oncorhynchus mykiss
CCTGTCCCCCTCTGTCTCCATATCATTACAAAGTTCTTTTCAAATTCAAATCTTTGGTTTTGGAATTCTACTCCTCGCTCAGCTCTCTCTCTCTTCCACCGTGCCTCCCTCTTTCCCTCTTGCTGGGTGTCTCTTTCTTGTTCCTCCCATCTCCTTCCCTCCCACCCCCCGCGCTCTTGATCCAGTCATTCGGTATAAGTTGTCCCACATTCTTGCAGTGGCAATATAAGTGTGTGAGCCTGTGTATGTGTGTGTGTGTACTGCTACAGTTGTTGTTATATGTAACCACTTTCAGTAACAGACTGTGGGGTCGTTTGCGAATGAAAAGTGTGTGTGTCTCTGTGTGTGCGTGTGAAAAGGGGGTGTGTTTGTGAAGTGCATGTGTGTGTGTGTGTGTGTGTGTGTGCTATTAAAGGTCCATGCACCAGCACGGTGCAGGGCTATTTCCATACGTCCTTTATTCTCACACTATTTACACACACCCAAGCCTGGTCACTAGAAACAGCCACACAGCACACACACACACACACACACGTCTTCATCGACCTGGCCAAGGCTTTCGACTCTGTCAATCACCATATTCTTATCGGCAGACTCAGTAGCCTCGGTTTTTCTAATGACTGCCTTGCCTGGTTCACCAACTACTTTGCAGACAGAGTTCAGTGTGTCAAATCGGAGGGCATGTTGTCCGGTCCTCTGGCAGTCTCCATGGGGGTGCCACAGGGTTCAATTCTCGGGCCGACACTTTTCTCTGTATATATCAATGATGTTGCTCTTGCTGCGGGCGATTCCCTGATCCACCTCCACGCAGACGACACCATTCTATAAACTTCCGGCCCGTCCTTGGACACTGTGCTATCTAACCTCCAAACGAGCTTCAATGCCATACAACACTCCTTCCGTGGCCTACAACTGCTCTTAAATGCTAGTAAAACCAAATGCATGCTTTTCAACCGTTCGCTGCCTGCACCCGCACGCCCGACTAGCATCATCACCCTGGATGGTTCCGACCTAGAATATGTGGACATCTACAAGTACCTAGGTGTCTGGCTAGACTGTAAACTCTCCTTCCAGACTCATATCAAACATCTCCAATCTGAAATCAAATATAGAGTCGGCTTTCTATTCCGCAACAAAGCCTCCTTCACTCACGCCGCCAAACTTACCCTAGTAAAACTGACTATCATACCGATCCTCGACTTCGGCGCTGTCATCTACAAAATAGCTTCCAATACTCTACTCAGCAAACTGGATGCAGTTTATCACAGTGCCATCCGTTTTGTTACTAAAGCACCTTATTCCACCCACCACTGCGACCTGTATGCTCTAGTCGGCTGGCCCTCGATACGTATTCGTCGCCAGACCCACTGGCTCCAGGTCATCTTTTATTTATTTTATTTAATTTTACCTTTATTTAACCAGGTAGGCAAGTTGAGAACAAGTTCTCATTTACAATTGCGACCTGGCCAAGATAAAGCAAAGCAGTTCGACAGATACAACGACACATCGTTACACATGGAGTAAAACAAACATACAGTCAATAATACAGTATAAACAAGTCTATATACAATGTGAGCAAATGAGGTGAGAAGGGAGGTAAAGGCAAAAAAGGCCATGGTGGCAAGGTAAATACAATATAGCAAGTAAAACACTGGAATGGTAGTTTTGCAATGGAAGAATGTGCAAAGTAGAAATAAAAATAATGGGGTGCAAAGGAGCAAAATAAATAAATAAATTAAATACAGTTGGGAAAGAGGTAGTTGTTTGGGCTAAATTATAGGTGGGCTATGTACAGGTGCAGTAATCTGTGAGCTGCTCTGACAGTTGGTGCTTAAAGCTAGTGAGGGAGATAAGTGTTTCCAGTTCCAGAGATTTTTGTAGTTCGTTCCAGTCATTGGCAGCAGAGAACTGGAAAGAGAGGCGGCCAAAGAATTGGTTTTGGGGGTGACTAGAGAGATATACCTGCTGGAGCGTGTGCTACAGGTGGGAGATGCTATGGTGACCAGCGAGCTGAGATAAGGGGGGACTTTACCTAGCAGGGTCTTGTAGATGACATGGAGCCAGTGGGTTTGGCGACGAGTATGAAGCGAGGGCCAGCCAACGAGAGCGTACAGGTCGCAATGGTGGGTAGTATATGGGGCTTTGGTGACAAAACGGATTGCACTGTGATAGACTGCATCCAATTTGTTGAGTAGGGTATTGGAGGCTATTTTGTAAATGACAAAAGTCGAGGATTGGTAGGATGGTCAGTTTTACAAGGGTATGTTTGGCAGCATGAGTGAAGGATGCTTTGTTGCGAAATAGGAAGCCAATTCTAGATTTAACTTTGGATTGGAGATGTTTGATATGGGTCTGGAAGGAGAGTTTACAGTCTAACCAGACACCTAAGTATTTGTAGTTGTCCACGTATTCTAAGTCAGAGCCGTCCAGAGTAGTGATGTTGGACAGGCGGGTAGGTGCAGGTAGCGATCGGTTGAAGAGCATGCATTTAGTTTTACTTGTATTTAAGAGCAATTGGAGGCCACGGAAGGAGAGTTGTATGGCATTGAAGCTTGCCTGGAGGGTTGTTAACACAGTGTCCAAAGAAGGACCGGAAGTATACAGAATGGTGTCGTCTGCGTAGAGGTGGATCAGAGACTCACCAGCAGCAAGAGCGACCTCATTGATGTATACAGAGAAGAGAGTCGGTCCAAGAATTGAACCCTGTGGCACCCCCATAGAGACTGCCAGAGGTCCGGACAACAGACCCTCCGATTTGACACACTGAACTCTATCAGAGAAGTAGTTTGGCTTTTCTAACTGCCTGTGTATAATGGTTTCTAGCTTCCCTGAACAGCTGCATATCACGGGGGCTGTTCGATGCTAATGCAGAACGCCATAGGATGTTTTTGTGTTGGTTAAGGGCAGTCAGGTCTGGGGAGAACCAAGGGCTATATCTGTTCCTGGTTCTAAATTTCTTGAATGGGGCATGTTTATTTAAGATGGTTAGGAAGGCATTTAAAAAAAATATCCAGGCATCCTCTACTGACGGGATGAGGTCAATATCCTTCCAGGATACCCCGGCCAGGTCGATTAGAAAGGCCTGCTCGCTGAAGTGTTTCAGGGAGCGTTTTACAGTGATGAGAGGAGGTCGTTTGACCGCTGACCCATTACGGATGCAGGCAATGAGGCAGTGATCGCTGAGATCTTGGTTGAAGACAGCAGAGGTGTATTTAGAGGGGAAGTTGGTTAGGATGATATCTATGAGGGTGCCCGTGTTTAAGGCTTTGGGGAGGTACCTGGTAGGTTCATTGATAATTTGTGTGAGACTGAGGGCATCAAGTTTAGATTGTAGGATGGCTGGGGTGTTAAGCATGTTCCAGTTTAGGTCGCCTAGCAGCACGAGCTCTGAAGATAGATGGGGGGCAATCAGTTCACATATGGTGTCCAGAGCACAGCTGGGGGCAGAGGGTGGTCTATAGCAGGCGGCAACGGTGAGAGACTTGTTTTTAGAGAGGTGGATTTTTAAAAGTAGAAGTTCAAATTGTTTGGGTACAGACCTGGATAGTAGGACAGAACTCTGCAGGCTATCTTTGCAGTAGATTGCAACACCGCCCCCTTTGGCAGTTCTATCTTGTCTGAAAATGTTGTAGTTTGGAATTAAAATGTCTGAATTTTTGGTGGTCTTCCTAAGCCAGGATTCAGACACAGCTAGAACATCCGGGTTGGCAGAGTGTGCTAAAGCAGTGAATAGAACAAACTTAGGGAGGAGGCTTCTAATGTTAACATGCATGAAACCAAGGCTATTACGGTTACAGAAGTCGTCAAAAGAGAGCGCCTGGGAATAGGAGTGGAGCTAGGCACATCTACAAGTGCATGCTAGGTAAAGCTACGCCTTATCTCAGTTCACTGGTCACGATGGCAACACCCACCCGTAGCACTCCAGTAGGTGTATCTCACTGTTCATCCTTTAAGCCAACACCTCATTTGGCCGCCTTTCCTTCCAGTTCTCTGCTGCCTGTGACTGTAACAAATTGCAAAACTCGCTGAAGTTGGAGACTTTTATCTCCCTCACCAACTTCAAACATCTGCTATCTGAGCAGCTAACCGATCGCTGCAGCTGTACATAGTCTATCGGTAAATAGCCCACCCAATTTACCTACCTCATCCCCATACTGTTTACATTTATTTACTTTTCTGCTCTTTTGCACACCAGTATCTCTACATGTACATGACCATCTGATCATTTATCACTCCAGTGATAATCTGCAAAATTGTAATTATTCGCCTACCTCCTCATGCCTTTTGCACACAATGTATATAGACTGTCTTTTTTTTATTTTCTTTTTTCTACTGTGTTATTGACTTGTTAATTGTTTAACTCTGTGTTGCTGTCTGTTCACACTGCTATGCTTTCTCTTGGCCAGGTCACAGTTGTAACTTCTCAACTAGCCTACCTGGTTAAATAAAGGTGAAATAAAAAAAATTATACAAATAAAAAAAACACACACACACACACACACACACACACACACACACACACACACACACACACACCACTGAAGAAGCATCAGATACATGGTGAAACCACAATGGCACAGTAGCAACACAGCTATGGTGTATGTGGCATAATCTTGAAGAACCAGTCCTTGTGGGCATGGTGTGGGGTAAAGCAGCAATGAAATAGTAATGTGGCATATGCCCAGGTGTTTCCCAGCCCAGCCTAGTGACACAGTCACTACACCATGGTAGGGGAAAGCCAACCAGTAGCAGCTCTTAGCTGCAACAAGCTCTCACAGTCTCACTGTGAATTAGAGTTAGACGTTCATCCATGCTTCTCAAACATCACATTTCAAAGTTGTTCTCAACTTCAAAGTGTTTAAAGTTAAGTTAAGTTAATAATTTTTGAGGTTATGGTTAAGATTAGGCATTAATAACTCTGAATGGTTAAGGTAAGGGTTAAGGCTTGGAATAGGCTCAAAACAAAAGATTAGGCATTAACTGTAAAATCTTAAGATTAGGCATTACATCTGAAATATTAAGATGAGGCATAATCTCTGAAATTTTAAGATTTGGCATTATCTCTGAAATCTTAAGATTAGGCATTATCTCTGAAATATTAAGATGAGGCATTATCTCTGAAATCTTAAAATGAGGCATTATCTCTGAAATCTTAAGATTAGGCATTATCTCTGAAATCTTAAGATTAGGCATTAACTCTGAATGGTTAAGGTTTGGGATAGGCTTAAAACAAAACATTCCAAAACAACGTTTTATTTTTACCACTGCATTCGAACATGCAATCTTTGGCACCAGAGGTCCACCATCCCCATCCACATAGCCCTAGCTAGACTGAAACCTACTTGAAGGTAAAAGCGCTAAACTGCTGCCCCTAGTGGCCGGTTTCCACCTCCTCTCCCGACGTCCTCGGACGTCTAACACAGACTTGTATAATGGGAGACCTGGTTGCTCAACACACCGACAAGATGGAGGAGAGGAGAGAGCATGAGGGCAAAGAAACAAAACAAAGGATGGGAAATAGGGTGGGAGAGAGAGAGAGAGAGAGAGAGAGAGAGAGAGAGAGAGAGAGAGAGAGAGAGAGGGTGAGAGAGAGAGAGAGAGAGAGAGAGAGGGTGAGAGAGAGAGAGAGAGAGAGAGAGCGAGGGTGAGAGAGAGAGAGAGAGAGAGAGAGAGAAAGGGTGAGAGAGAGAGAGAGAGAGAGAGCGAGGGTGTGAGAGAGAGAGAGAGGGTGAGAGAGAGAGAGAGAGAGGGTGAGAGAGAGAGAGAGAGAGAGAGAGGGTGAGAGAGAGGGTGAGAGAGAGAGAGAGAGAGAGAGAGAGAGCGAGGGTGAGAGAGAGAGAGAGAGAGAGAGAGAGAGAGGGTGAGAGAGAGAGAGAGAGAGAGAGAGAGAGAGGGTGAGAGAGAGGGTGAGAGAGAGAGAGAGAGAGAGAGAGCTGGCTAATTTATTTAATAATCACCACAGGTCTTTACAGTTGATTTGGAGTAGGCACTGCGGAGAACCACTAAAAGCTATTTCATTTGAGCTCCCCAGCAACCCAAACCACCTCCCCATGTTTCCATCAAACACAACACACACACACACGCGCACACACGTACCCTCCCACACACAAGACTAGTAGACCACAGATATATTCATGCATGTTTATAAATGAATGCATAGACATTCAATCGCACACGCACACACACCGCACAGAACAAATGCACACAACAGGACTTGCCTAGCTGAGTCGATTTAGGTCTAACATGTAATTAACTCCCGCCTGCACCAACATCCTCGAGCATGAGGTGTGTGTGTGTGTGTGTGATGAGAGGAGGGGTAATAAAGATTGGATTGTAATAAAACATCCCTGTCCTCCTAAATCTCTCCCCTCTCCTCTTCCTCTCCCCTCCTCCCTCCCCACCTCTCATCCTGCCCTTTCTCCCCTACCGGCTCTCACAGTCTCACGTCAAAATGAGACGTTCATCCATGTTTCGCAAACGTAACATTTCTAAGTGTTTCAGGTTCAGGCGAACCTCTTTGGGACAGGGGGCAGCATTTTCACTTTTGGATAAATAGCGTGCCCAATTTCAACTTCCTGCTACTCATGCCAAGAACATAGATATGCACAGTATTAGTAGATGTGGATAGAAAACACTCTGAAGTTTCTAAAACTGTTTGAATCATGTCTGTGAGTATAACAGAACTTATGTAGCAGGAAAAACCCAGAGGACTAACCATTCAGATTTTTTTTGGGGGGGTCACTGTCTATTCAATGAGATTTCATTGGGGAACTGGATTTCTAAGGCACTTGTTTTCTGTTCCTACCACTTCCACTGGATGTCACCAGTCTTTGGAAAACGGTTGAGGTCATTCCTTTGTGAAATGAAGAAGTACAGCCATCTTGAAACAGTGTAACACTGTTGAGAGTTGGGCAAGACTAGAAAAGTAGCGTCAGTTTGTTGTTGTCCTGTATTAAAAATAGATAAACCGGTCTTCAATTTGATCGATTATTAACGTTTAAAAATACCTAACGTTGTATTACAGAAGTAGTTTGAAATGTTTTGGCAAAGTTTACAGGTAACTTTTGAGATATTTTGTAGTGACGCGTAAATTGGAAGCTGTTTTTTTCTGGATCAAACACGCCAAATAAATGGACATTTTGGATATATATGGACGGAATTTATCAGACAAAAGGACCATTTGTGATTTTTATGGGACATATTGGAGTGCCAACAAAAGAAGCTCGTCAAAGGTAATGCATGTTTTATATTTATTTCTGCGTTTTGTGTAGCACCTGCAGGGTTGAAATATGCTACTCTCTTTGTTTACTGTTGTGCCATCATCAGATAACAGCTTCTTATGCTTTCGCCGGAAAGCCTTTTTAAAATCTGACATGTTGGCTGGATTCACAACGAGTGTAGCTTTAATTGAGTATCTTACATGTGTGATTTAATGAAAGTTTGATTTTTATATCATTTATTTAATTTCCCGCGCTGCATTTTCCCTGTTTTTTGCCCAAGTGGGACACAACCGTCCCCTATACCATAAGAAGTTAACTCTGAATGGTTAAGGTAAGGTTTGGGATATGCTTACATGTTAGACCAAAATCGACTCAGCTAGGCAAGTCCTGTGTGTGTTGTGTGTGTTTGTTCTGTGTGGTGTGTGTGTGTGTATGTGTGTGTGTGCGATTGAATGTCTATGCATTCATTTATAAACATGCGTGAATATATCTGTGGTCTGTAGTTTTGTGTGTGTGTTGTGTTTGCTGGAAACGTGGGAAGGTGGTCTGGGTTGCTGGAGAGCTCAAATGAAATAGCTCTTAGTGGTTCTTCGCAGTGCCTACTCCAAATCAACTGTAAAGACTCTCTCTCTCTCTCTCTCTCTGAGTAGTCTTTATTAGCTTGGCAGAGTACTATTAAAACGGAAGCAGAGGTAGAAGGAGAACCAGGGCTGCTGAGTAACTCTCAGTGGGGAAACAAAACATTGTCATTATTGAGAGATGGTTGATACTGCATTTAAACAAAACGCTGCACAGATACTGACAATCATTTCCCTCTCGCCCTCTCTGGCGTTCAGTCTTCCAGTCCTTCTTGACATCATTGAGTAAAGGTCTGGATGTGCAGGGATATCTGAAGGCTATGGTACCTCTGTGTACTTACGCAGATGTTCGTTCCTTCACAATAAAAACCTGCTTCTCTCTGTCTGTTCATTCTCCATCCCCATTCATTGACCTTCTCCACCCCCTCTCCCTCCATTCCCCTAGCCATCTCTCTCTCTCTCTCTCTCTCTCATCTGATTGTGTCTTAGAGTGGCACAGCGGTCGGAGCGGGCGGGGGAGAGGAGAAGAGAAGATGCGAGGAGAAGAGGACAGGGGAAGAGAGGGTATGTAGAGGACTAATGCACTCATTAAAAAGGCATGCTTCACTGTCAAATGCATCACTGTCAAATCTCTCTCCACCTCCTCTTCCCTCGCTCACTCTGTCCTCTTCCTCTGGCATCCACCAATCTCTTTCTCTACCTCCTCTCTCCACTCAGTCTCTCTGTTGTCCCTCCCTCCACCCACCATTCTCTTTCTCTACCTCCTCTCTCCCTCCATTCTGTCTCTCTCTCTCTCTCTCCTTGTGGTGGGAAGGCGACGCGGAAGTCTCACGCGGAGGATCTCACGCTCGAGGCACAGAGAGAGAAAAAAGAACTGAAGCAAATAGGGCCTAAAGGAAACGGAGAAAATGCATTAATGCGGGAAAAAGGGAGGAAGTGCAAGAGAGAGAACTCGTCAACATCATCATCTCTCTTTCCCTCGCATTCCCTCCATTTCGCCCTCACTCCCTCCATTTCTCTCTCAGCAATGGTTCCAGGCCTTTCCCACACTTCAGCAACCCTAATTAAGAACCGGCATAAATATTCCAGCAGCCCTATGAAGGGAGGAGGAAGAGAGAGCGAGAAGCAATGATCAAGGTAGCAGATGCCAAAGGATGGGGAGAGGGAGAAGATTAACAGGTAGCAAACAGGTACCCCTCCTCCTCCCCCTCTCCTCCTCCCCCTCTCTCTCCTCTTTCCCCTCTCTGTTTCTCAAAATGGAGATAAACATTTGTGTGTGATGTTTTCCTCTAGTACTTCTATTCAGATTGCACACACACACATTGTTATGCACACACACACATTGTTATACACACACACTAATGGCCTCTGCATGTACATGTGGCCGTGATTCCATTTTGACAGCGAATGCAGACACACACACACACACACACACACACACACACACACACACACACACACACACACACACACACACACACACACACACACACACACACACACACACACAGGCTTGTCAACATGAAGTGCATTGTGTCGCCTTGTCTTTAATTATTCAGTCTCATAGATAATGGATGGGGACACACTCGCCAACCATGAGAAGACTCACAGGGCATATCGAATGCATTATATACACACACACACACACACACACACACACACACACACACAATCTTATTCTTCTGTGGAGTAGACACAAACAATGGTGTGTCAACGATCAAATGTCACACAGGTCTATTATGTGTCCTAGTGACGCATTAAACAGAGCAGAGGCTGGACTTGAACTCTGGTCATAGGAGCTTAGCAGGGTGTTTGACAAGCATCGACACACAAGGCTAGCTCGTGACTTGGCTGACAACTGTAGGCGGTAGGTGTGTGTGGCGCTGTGCACACACAGACACACAGACACAGACACACACACACACACACACACACACACACATACACACACACACAAAGTTCTCACACTAATCAATAGTGTACTACACTGTGGTGCCACAACATCCCAGGCTCCCAAGGACAACTGGAAAATGTGACTTAGAGAGCACGGGGCCAGATGAGTGCACTGCGGAGGGGGAAGGTCTGGCTCGACGCAAACCTCCTCTCGCTCCCTCAATCGACCGCTCCCTGTGGTGCTCCTTCACCACTATTGCTGAAGAGGAAGAGAAGGAAGAAGAGGAGTAGGGAGAATGGCAAAGGAGCTATGGAGCCAGATGTTGTGGAGCAGAGCAGAGGTGACGCCGTGGGGGGGGGGGGGGGGGGGGGGGGGGGGGGGACGACTGTGTAGGCTGCGCAGGAGAGTCAGAGTACCAACGTCCTGTCTCACTATCTCTTCTGGATCGCTGCTCCAACACTCTGTCCCAATTTTCCTCCAATGTCACCGCAATACCAGGAGAGAGGAGTAGGAGAGGGGGAGGGTGAGGAGAGGGGAGGGTGAGGAGAGGGGAGGGGGAGGGGGAGGAGAGGGGGGGAGAGGGGGAGGGGGAGGAGAGGGGAGGCGAAGGGGGAGGGGAGGAGAAGGGGGGGAGGAGTGGGGGAGGGGGAGAAGAGGGGGAGGAGCGGGGGAGGAGAGGGGGAGCAGGGGGGAATAGGAAGCATTCAGACACATTGAGGTGAAGAGGAGAGAGAGAGAGCAACAGGAGAGGAAGATGATGAGGATGATGACGACGGCGATGAAGACAACGACGAAGTGAAAGAGCATGTGGAGTACAGATAAAGAGAGTCTAGCCCTCCACACACAATCACACGCACACACACGCACGCACGCACACACACACACAAACGCACACACACACGCACACACACACACACACACAAACGCGCACGCACACACACACACACACACACACACACGTGAATGCACACAAGCCCACACACACACTCCTACCTGGGAATTTCCTGAATCTTTGTTGAACAAACATGCTGCCCCACCATATGCAGAGCTACGCATTCATTCACACAAAGTCCCTTATGCACACGCATGCAAACGCACAGACACACACACTGACCCGCTCAAGCGTGTATTGTGGCCTAGTCAGCTGATCCCGCATCCCATGGCATGGCAAGCGTGGGTGGATGTCTGAGGGGGTGTGTGTGTGTGTGTTGTGTGTGTGTGTGTGTGTGTGCGCGTTGTGTGTGTGTGTGTGGGGGGGTTATAACACATGGTGAAGGGGGAGGGGGAAATCACATGTTCATCCACCTGACAGGTGTGGCATGTCAAGAAGCTGACTAAACAGCAGGATCATTACACACCTTGTACTGGGGACAATTTAAAGGCCACTCGAAAATGTGCAGTTTTGTCACACAACACAATGCCACCAGATGTCTCAAGTTTTGAGGGAGCGTGCAATTGACATGCTGAGTGGAGGAATGTTTCACCAGAGCTGTTGCCAGAGAATTGAATGTTCATTGCTCTTCCATAAGCCGCCTTGTATTAGACCAGCCACCGGGACAGCTGATGAAACTGAGGAGCATTTCTGTCTGTAATGAAGCCCTTTTGTGGAGAAAACTTAAATTTCTCGTGACTGGGCAGGGGTGCAGCCATGGGTGGACCTGGGAGGTCATGACCTGGGAGGTCATAGGCCCACACATGGCAGCGCCCCTGTCCAGTCCTGTGAAATCCATAGATTAGGGCCTAATGAATTTATTTTTCAAATGACTAATTTCCTTATATGAACTGTAACTCAGTAAAATCTTTGAAATTGTTGCATGTTGCGTTCATATTTTTGCTTAGTATATATTGCTCAACTCTATTCAGTCATCTCCAGTGAGGTAGACTGGAGGGAACTCTCCTGGCATCATAATCAATAGAATCAAAACAAACTTTTGTACACTTAGTAAGTAATAGTAATTGCTGAGTATAGAAGAGGGAGAGAAGCTTTGAGGGGGAAGGGAGATGGATGGGGAATGAAGAGATTAAGAAATGGAGAAGGGAGAGATGGGGAATGGAGAAAGGGGGAATACAGGTCTTTATAAGTGATGAGCTGTGTAGTCGTGTGCCTGGTAACATGTGCTATGGCACTGCCAATGCCTGGCCTCTATACTATCTCTCTGAGAGAGAGGAAAAGATAGATGGAGAGAGGGAAGGAAAACGAGATTAGGGCGAGAAAGACGGGGAGAGAGAGAGAGAGAGAGAGAGAGAGAGAGAGAGAGAGAGAGAGAGAGAGAGATAGAGAGACGGGGACAGAGAGAGCGAGAGAGAGAGAGAGAGAGACAGGGACAGAGAGAGAGAGAGAGATGGGGACAGAGAGAGAGAGAGAGAGACGGGACAGAGAGAGAGAGAGAGAGAGAGAGAGAGAGAGAGAGAGAGAGAGAGAGAGAGAGACGGGGACAGAGAGCGAGAGAGAGAGAGAGAGAGAGAGAGAGAGAGACGGGGACAGAGAGAGAGAGAGACGGGGACAGAGAGAGAGAGACGGGGACAGAGAGAGAGAGAGAGAGACGGGGACAGAGAGAGAGAGACGGGGACAGAGAGAGAGAGAGACGGGGACAGAGAGAGAGAGAGAGAGAGAGAGAGAGAGAGACGGGGACAGAGAGAGAGAGAGAGAGAGACGGGGACAGAGAGAGAGAGAGAGAGAGACAGAGAGAGAGAGACGGGGACAGAGAGAGAGAGAGAGACGGGGACAGAGAGAGAGAGAGAGACAGAGAGAGAGAGAGAGAGAGAGACAGAGAGAGAGAGAGAGAGAGAGAGAGAGAGAGACGGGGACACAGAGAGAGAGACAGAGAGAGAAAGAGAGAGAGAGAGAGATAGAAGGGGACAGAGAGAGAGCGAGAGAGACTTTTGACTTTTTGTCTTTCTTTACTTAAACAATCTCATTTAATTTAAAACTCACCCCCCCTTAAAAAAATATATATATATTTCCTGTACTGCATATATTTACCATACTCACCTTTCTATCTACCACATGGTACAAACCAACATCACAATACCCACTCCTACAACTGTATATCCAAAACATCTTGCCCCATATACCCCCTGCCACTGATGTGCCTTCACTCCTGTTAGGCTTCTAATGTTCCTAACCTTAACGCAAAGGTTGTAGAGGGCTTTACCACCCACATCCTCAAACTCCCCCAGAGTTTTACCCCCTCGGAGTGGTAAAATCTACCAAGTCCTCCAGACCCCCTTGCCAGTCTCTAGTCTCTGCCGTCACCTGCAGTGGCGGAAACATTGGTGGCCCCTCTCCCTTTGGCCTCTCAAACGCCCCCCTTACCGGCTCAGACAGTGCCTCCTGGACCTCCTCCAGGAATCTCTCCAGCAGCCTAAGAGACGTTATTCCTGTTTGTTGTGGCAAGACTTCCGGGGTTCTCCACCCCTCCTCTCCCAGCAGTCTCAGGTCACCCAGCCTTTGTAAACCCCCTGCCATCAGTTGCCCCTGCAGGGTGGCCGACTGAACCGATCTCAAAGGAATGGCTGGGTTGTGGAAGATAGGCTCCTCCCACACCCATAGCCCAGGCCCCACACCCCCTTCTCGTATGTGCCTTAGCAGCTGCCAGGCCCTCAGCATTGCAGAGTAAAAATCAGAGAGACCTACTGTACTCAGCCTCTCCAGGTTCATGAGGAACAGCTGCCGGTCCAACCCTAATCCGCCAGCTCTCCTCAGCAACGCGCATGCTGGCTCCCTCCAGCCAACATCAGCATGGTACAGCAGTCTCTGCACTGCCTTTAGCCTGAAAGCAGCCATCCTTCTCTCCAGTTCCACCAGGCCCTGTCCTCCTTCGTGAACGGTCAAGTACAACACTGCTGCCTTCAGCCAGTGATGGCCCGACCAGAAGAAGTCCACCAGCTTGCGTTGCAGGTCTGCGAGCAGACCGGCAGGGGGGTTGAGGACAGACAGTTTATGCCACAGGGAAGATGCCACCAGGTAGTTAATTATCAGCACCCTCCCTCTATATGACACTTGGGACAGCAGCCACCTCCACCTGGCCAGTCTTGACACCACTGCCTGTGACAGCCCCTCCCAGTTCTTCCTTACCCACTTCTCCGAGCCCAGGTATACCCCCAACACTTTAAGCCCTTCACAACCCCACTGCAAACCCCCTGGAAGCAGAGGAGGAGCCCTATCCCCCCCATGCCCCACATAACAGAGCTTTGCTCTTGCCCCAGTTTACCTTAGCTGATGAAGCTCCCGCGTACACCTTCAGACTGGTCTCTCGTGCCTGCATATCCTGATCATCCCTGACCATCACAGAAACATCATCTGCATATGCTGACACTGCTACATCCATTCCTGTCCAGCACACTCCCTGCAGTTTCCTGCGTAGCAGTCCTAAAAAAGGCTCAATGGCTAGTGTGTATAACTGCCCAGATAGAGGGCATCCTTGTCTAATGCCCCGTCTCACCCAGACTGGCCTACTGAGCCCCCCTCCCACCATACATGACCATACATGACGCCCCAGCATACAACAGCTTCACACAGGTCAAAAATCTTTCCCCAAACCCAAACACAGACATCACAATAAACAGATACTCATGGACCACTCTATCAAAAGCCTTCTCTTGATCTAAAGAGACCAGTCCAAAGTTCACATTAGAACCTCTCGACAAGTCCAACATGTCCCTAATTAAGAACAAGTTGTCCGTGATTGAGCGTCCCGGTACACAATATGTTTGGTCCTTATGTACTATCGAGTCCAAATGGGACTTCAGTCTGTTAGAGAGGACTTTGGCAAATATCTTGTAGTCTGCACAGAGTAATGCCACCGGCCTCCAGTTCTTAAGTTCACACAAGTCTCCTTTTTTGGGCAGGAGAGTCAGAGCCGCCCGACGGCAGCTCATCGGCAACTCTCCTACCTCGACGCATTCATGCAACACGCAAAATAAGTCCTGTCCAATTATTCCCCAGAATTTTTTATAAAACTCCACTGGGAGTCCATCGACCCCCGGTGCATGACCGGGGGACATCTGGGTTACGACCTCTGCCAGTTCATGGGACAACAGAGGAAAGTCCATTTCATCCCTCTGTGCCAGAGAGAGCTTAGGGAGTCCTGCGAACAAGAATTGAGCACACATAGGATCACACATGTCTGCCCTATACAATTCAGTATAAAACTCCACAGTCCGCTCCCGCATCTCACCCACCACAGAGGTCACCCGCCCATCAGACAGCCGTAGACAATGCATACCCTTGGCTTCACCACTCTGTGTTTCCAAACCAAAGAAGGAGGAGCTGGGAGCATCCATCTCCTTGAGCATGGAGAACCTAGCTCTTACAAGTGCTCCCTTTGCTTTAACCTGGAAAAAACTGCCCAGGTCCCTACGTAATTCGGCGAAATTAGCCTGGAGGCCTACATTTCCTTGTCCCACCATCTCTACCTCTATCTCACTAATACAACGCTCTAGTTCCCCCAATACTTTCCTAGCCTCTGAGGATGAAAGAGCTGTGTACTGTTGACAGAAAAGCAGAATTTGGACTTTCCCCACATCCCACCATTGATTCAGAGACTCACACTCCTCTCTTTGCTGCCCCCACCTTTCCCAAAAGGTCTGGAAACCTGAGCAAAAACTGGAATCTTGTAAGAGCTTTACATTGAACTTCCAATAAGATGCCTGCCGGGGCCCTGGTGAAATAGACAGCCGAGCCATGGTTATGTGATGATCCGAAAACCCCACCGGGAAAATGGTAGCGCCCAGCAGCCTATTGCTCCGATTCCTAGACATGTAAAACCGATCAAGTCGGGCTGCACTCACCCTAGCCCCAAAAACCTTCACCCATGTATACTGTCTTGTGTTTGGATGTTTAGTTCTCCAAACATCCACAAGGTCGAACTGATTAATGATGTCCCTTAACACTCCCACTGACACTGAATGAGGCTCTTCCCCATTTCTGTCTTTGGTAAAAATCCATTGTACAGTTCCAGTCCCCTCCGAACACTCGCGTCTCCTCAGGCGCTACCTGTGAGAGTTCCTGTCTAAAACTCCCAAATAGAACCCCTCTTTCTCTCCCTGTGTTAGGCGCATACACATTTATAAATAAAAAACCCATGTTAATTTCTGCTTTAACAACAAGCAGCCTACCTTTACACACCTCCCTTGAGGAGCAACGTTTTACAGACAGCCCCGGTGCAAAAAGGACTGCCACCCCTGCACTAAGATCTGTCCCATGGCCCATGGATCAACACACAGACAGCCCCGGTGCAAAAAGGACTGTCTCCCCTGCACTAACATTTGTCACATGGCTCAACACACTTGCCCATTTCCACCAGAGTCCCCAATCGACTTTATTCAACACATCACTATGCGTCTCCTGCAGAAACAACACATGTACCTTTTTTTGTTTTACATATTCACCCAACACACTCCTCTTTCCTGCATCTCTGGCGCCATTTATATTAAGCGAGTCTACCCGACGAGTCTCCATAAGAAGTGGGAGAAAAGCCAGCAGAGAAAGGGACCAATAGCAAAGCTCAAAAAGCCTCAGTGTCAGAAAGAAAATATACATCTAAACAGTGTCGGAAGGTAAACCTTTACGCACTGTTGTGACCCACTTCCTCAACCTATACCGTTTCCAGGGTGAGAGGACACCATGCCCCTTATTTTTCATAGCATGTTGTACTGATCTTACAAACTTTCTAGGATCAGAAAAAAAGCCTCAAGATTAACTTTTTTTCCTCTTAGGAACCTTGTCAATTCTCTCAAAGTGTACTTAGACCCCTCTGTCAGCTCCGGGCCCATTGAAGAGGAGTCTGAAAAAAATAACTCCTCATCCTCTTCCTCACTCACTTTCCTCCTCATCTCTATCTCCCACCCTGAACACCTGCCCTTTCTCTCTGGTCAGGGCATCACCCACAGCAACAGGAAAAATGAACATGGTGCCTTTGTCCACACCCTTTTTCCTTTTCCGCTTGACACCCTCCTCCTCGCCCCTAATCTCTTACACTTCCCCACTATACTCTCCTCATCCACTAGAATAACCTGACTAGACCCAGCATCATCTACACCACCATCCATAGCATGACTAGGCCCAGAATCATCTACACCGCCCTCCATAGCATAACTAGGCCCAGCCTCCGCGCTAGGCTGAGAAGCCATCGCGCACACCACACCTTCCAAACCCCAGGAAAGTTACTCTGTCCTCTTCCACCCTAACTTTGAAAAAACTGTGGATACCGCTAAAACAAATATTGCATTAACCCTCCACCCTATAATTTTTTTTTTAAAGAAAAGACCAAGAAAAGAATCAAGAAAGTTAGTTAAGACGGAGCCCTCCACACCAAACACTCAAACTCCAAAAAACTCCCAGCATGCACAGAGAGAGTGATAGGGAGATAGAGAGATAGGGACATATAGAGAGAGAGAGAGAGAGAGAGAGAGAGAGAGTACAGCAGCAAGCAGATGACACTAATTGAGAAGTCCATAATCACAAACAACTTCTGGCAAAATTGGAAAAAACAAAACAAATCTAAACAAGAGGAATTAGCGATACAAAATGGTGACATATGGACAACCCGTTTTAAAACACTCTACAACACTTTTTGAATTGACACAAACGCAGAACAACGCCAAATTCATGAGAAGTTGAATGGATTAGAAAAAGCTATAAAGGACAAACAAAATCCATTCGACTCCCCAATTACTGACCAGGAGCTCTATAAGAAACTTCAGGGCCTCAAATGTAAAAAGGCATGCGGACCTGATGGCATCCTAAATGAGATGCTCAAACTCACTAGTGCAAAATTTCAATTGGCTATATTAAAACGGTTTAATTTGATCCTGAGTGTAGGTTATTTCCTTGACATCTGGAATCAAGGACTCATAACCCCAATCTTTAAAAACTGAGACAAATTTGACCCTAACAATTACAGAGGCATTTGTGTGAACAGTAACCTGGGGAAGGTTTTCTGTAGTATTATAAATGTAACAGTTCTAAACTTCCTTAATAAGCACAATGTCTTGAATAAAAGCTAAATTGGATTTATACCAAAACATCGCAAAACTGATCATATTTACACCCTACACACCCTGATAGATAAACATGTCCACCAAAATAATACCAAAATATATGCTTGCTTTATCGACTTGCAAAAAGCATTTGATTCTATTTGGCATACAGGATTCTTCTACAAAGTTATGTGAAAGTGATGTAGCGGGTAAATCATATGACATAATTAAATCAATAGAATGCCCTCAGGACCAGCTGGATGAGGGGACTCTTTTCTTTGCTCAGCTCTTGGCATTGCAGGGCTTGGTAATGACATGAGAGGGGGTCACTGACAATACGTGCAACATTAAAATTGTCAAGAAATGAACAGAATTCTTTAACCAGGGGCAGGGCCTTCGCCAGGGTTGTAATCTGAGCCCTGCACTCTTCAATATTTACATCAACGAATTGGCCACTACTCTCAAAAAATCCTCAGTCCCTGATGTTAGTCTCCACATTTCAGAAGTTAAGAACAAATTCTTATTTTCAATGACCTTGTACCTTGTCAGCTCAGGGATATGAACTTGCAACCTTTCGGTTATGAGTCCAACGCTCTAACCACTAGGCTAACCTGCCGCCCCAGAGAAGATCCAGATCTCAGGGAATTAGACCAAAGTTCTCAATTGGTAAAAAATATATAAAGTACTGCACACACTACAATTACTTAGGTTTAAAAATAAGCTCAACTGGACACCTTAATGAGGCAGTGAATGAAATGAGAGAGGAAGCACGCAGGGCATTCTACGCCATTAAAAAGCTAATTCAAATTGAAATACATATTACAATTTGGCTAAAACTAATTGAATATGTCATTGAACCAATTGCACTTTATGGCAGTGAGGTGCGGGGTCCACTTGCAGAACAAGATTTCATCAAATGGGACAAACACCCCATTGAAACCCTGCATGCAGAGTTCTGTAAGATTCTCCAACATGTCCAGAGGAAAACTACAAACAATGCATGCAGGGCAGAATTAGGCCAATATCCACTAATAATAAAAACTCAAAATGAGCAATTAAGTTTTGTAAACATCTAAAATGCAGTGACCCCCTCTCATGTCATTACCAAGCCCTGCAATGCCAAGAGCTGAGCAAAGAAAAGAGTCCCCTCATCCAGCTGGTCCTGAGGCTGAGTTCACAAACCTGTTCTACTAATACACTGATGCCCCTGGACCAGACCATCCAATCAATCAGGATAAACCAATTTACAACACAGTCAAAACAAAACAATTTTGGTTATTGGGAAACACAAGCACAAACACAAAGCAAAATGCAGTGCTATCTGGCCCTAAATCGACAGTACACCGTGGCTAAATATTTGACCATGGTTACTGATCAAAAGGAGGACGCAGAGAGCTGTGAGTTGGCAGTGCACTACATTGCTGCCTGCCATAAGTTGAGGGACAGTGTCTGACAGACCAATCAACCTGCACATGTCCTCTACTGTATGCTTATTGTTATTGTTGAATGTATGGTTATTTTGACACTTGGTTATTGTTCTTACTTTTGTCCTGTTGACAATTTTGATTCTCATTTTTATATTGTAATTATCCCAAATAAGCTTTGGCAATATGTACATTGTTACGTCATGCCAATAAAGCAAATTAAATTGGAAAAAAAATGAATTGAGAGAGTTAGAATGAGAGAGAGATTGCGAGAAGGCGAGAGAGAGATAGAGGGAGAGAGAGAGAGAGAGAGAGAACGAGAGAGAGAGAGATAGGGAGAAGGCGAGAGAGAGATAGAGGGGGACAGAGAGAGAGAGAGAGAGAGAGAGAGAGAGAGAGAGATACACAAGCAAAGACCACAATATTAAACCAACATGCACACTCACTGCCATACCCATGTTCACCCTCATAAAAGCCCACACTCAGGGAAACAGGATTTCACAAAGCATCAGCAAAGCGCGAAATAAAAGGCAAATACTGCAGTACTCCAGTGTGTGTCTGGCTGTGCCAGTGTGTGTCTGGCTGTGCCAGTGTGTGTCTGGCTGTGCCAGTGTGTGTCTGGCTGTGCCAGTGTGTGTCTGGCTGTGCCAGTGTGTGTCTAGCTGTGCCAGTGTGTGTCTAGCTGTGCCAGTGTGTGTCTGGCTGTGCCAGTGTGTGTCTGGCTGTGCCAGTGTGTGTCTGGCTGTGCCAGTGTGTGTCTAGCTGTGCCAGTGTGTGTCTAGCTGTGCCAGTGTGTGTCTGGCTGTGCCAGTGTGTGTCTGGCTGTGCCAGTGTGTGTCTAGCTGTGCCAGTGTGTGTCTGGCTGTGCCAGTGTGTGTCTAGCTGTGCCAGTGTGTGTCTGGCTGTGCCAGTGTGTGGCTAGCTGTGCCAGTGTGTGTCTAGCTGTGCCAGTGTGTGTCTAGCTGTGCCAGTGTGGGTACGTGTGTGTGTGTACGCGTGAGAGAGAAGGATTGATTCCCCAAGAGTGAATGGCATTAACATTGCATAATCAGAGACCATGAACCCCCCCCCCCCCACGTCCCCTCTCTCTGTCTCACTGCACCAACACCTACGTCTCATACCCCCTCCTCCCTCCCCCCTCTACAGTCGGTCATGCCCCCCCCCCCTAGCCCTCACCTTGGCCCTGCCCACCCAATGGGGATGGAGATTGAGATGGCGGCCTGGGTAGAAGGGTCACACGACAAGGTCATTCAGTGTGTTTTTTGTGCCCGGGCGTTTGTGTGCTCTCTGTAGGAACCGGTGGGGCTTGTCCTTAAATCCAGCGTTCTGTGGACTTGGTCCAAGGGCGTCAGAATATAGTGCACTATATCAGAGTCTTAGTACAGCGTCAAGAGATCACGGGTTGATTTAGAAGACGCTATAGATATCTAGAGGACAGGAGAAGCCCATGGGTTAGGTTGGTCTGTACACTGTGCTGCATGAGGAGAATGAGGAGGTCATCTTATGAGTGAGTCTCTCTCTCTCTCTCTCTCTCTCTCTCTATTCCCATCTCTGCAGTAGGCTGGCTGCTGAGATTTAATGGAACTGAAGCTAACCCTCAATTTCATAATAATGAGACAAAGCGCAAGGCACAGAACCAGGGAAAGGGAGAGAGATTCCTGTGCATCTCTGATTTGCTTGGGTGATATTCATCAGAGCGACAAACCGTGGGGGAGGAAGCGAGAGAGGAGGGAGAGGAAAGAGAGGGAGGGGGGGACTAGGCAGAATGAGGGTATTTCTCTGTCTCAACAAGCCACTTTTTTTTTTATATATATCTATTTTCTTCCTGTTATTGTTCCTCCCTCTCTCTCTTTGGTTGTCGGATTTCCGTGTGCAGAAATAAACATGGAGGTTTTCATTATCACCAATCTACACCGGTACACCAAAATATGAGGTTGTTCAATAAGATGGCATTCATATCTGGTAGCATTGACATCACAGCTTTCTTAAATATTCCATCTAGACAATGAGATGGAAATAGAGAGAGGGAGAGAGTCTGGGGAGAAAAAAAAGAGAGATGTGACTCAGTGGGAGAGAGTGAGAAAGAGAGCTAGGAAGGCAGGGAGGGAGGAAGAGAAGGAGGGAATGTGACAGAGCAGTGACAGAGAGGGAGAGGGGAGCGTGCTGTGTGTGTCAGGCCTGTCTGTGTCAGAGCTCAGTGTGTGTGTGTGTGTGTGTGTGTGTGTGCGTGTGCGTGTGTGTGTGTGTGCGTGTGTGCGTGTGTGTGTGCATGTCCTCCGGCGCTGGCAAACATTAGATGCATTGAGTGAGCTGACAGGTCCCTCCCCATTACCACTGCTGGTGGCACACAGAGAGAGACACAGAGAGACAGAAGGTGTTGGGGTGTATTAGGGGTGGGGGTAGAGAGAGACAGGGAGAGACAGACAGAAGTATAGCAGGAAGGTGTTGGGGTGTATTAGGGGTGGGGGTAGAGAGAGAGACAGGGAGAGAGACAGACAGACAGAAGTATAGCAGGAAGGTTGTGGGGTGTATTGGGGGTGGGTTAGAGAGAGAGACAGGGAGAGAGACAGACAGACAAGTATAGCAGGAAGGTGTTGGGGTGTATTGGGGGTGGGGGTAGAGAGAGACAGAAGGATAGCAAGAAGGTGTTGGGGTGTATTAGGGGTGGGGGTAGAGAGAGAGACAGACAGAAGGATAGCAGGAAGGTGTTGGGGTGTAATGGGGAAGGGGTAGAGAGAGACAGGGAGAGAGACAGACAGAAGTATAGCAGGAAGGTTGTGGAGTGTATTGGGGGAGGGTGTAGAGAGAGACAGACATAAGTATAGCAGGAAGGTGTTGGGGTGTATTGGGGGTGTGGGTAGAGACAGACAGAGGGAGAGAGAGAGACAAACAGAAGTATAGCAGGAAGGTTGTGGGGTGTATTGGGGGTGGGGGGTAGAGAGAGACAGGGAGAGAGACAGACAGAACGATAGCAGGAAGGTGTTGGGGTGTATTGGGATGGGGGTAGAGAGAGACAGACAGAAGTATAGCAGGGAGGTGTTGGGGTGTATTGGGGGTGGGGGTAGAGAGAGACAGGGAGAGAGAGAGACAGACAGAAGTATAGCAGGAAGGTGTTGGGGTGTATTGGGGGTGGGGTTAGAGAGAGAAAGGGAGAGAGACATACAGAAAGATAGCAGGAAGGTGTTGGGGTGTATTAGGGGTGGGGGTAGAGAGAGACAGGGAGAGAGACATACAAAAAGATAGCAGGAAGGTGTTGGGGTGTATTTGGGGTGGGGGTAGAGAGAGACAGACAGAAGTATAGCAGGAAGGTGTTGGGGTGTATTAGGGGTGGGGGTAGAGTGAGACATGGAGAGAGACAGACAGAAGTATAGCAGGAAGGTTGTGGAGTGTATTGGGGGTGGGGGTAGAGAGAGACAGGGAGAGAGACAGACAGAGGGAGAGAGAGAGACAGACAGAAGTATAGCAGGAAGGTTGTGGGTTGTATTGGGGGTGGGGGGTAGAGAGAGACAGGGAGAGAGACAGACAGAACGATAGCAGGAAGGTGTTGGGGTGTATTTGGGGTGGGGGTAGAGAGAGACAGACAGAAGTATAGCAGGAAGGTGTTGGGGTGTATTAGGGGTGGGGGTAGAGAGAGACATGGAGAGAGACAGACAGAAGTATAGCAGGAAGGTTGTGGAGTGTATTGGGGGTGGGGGTATAGAGAGACAGGGAGAGAGACAGACAGAACGATAGCAGGAAGGTGATGGGGTGTATTAGGGGTGGGGGGTAGAGAGACACATGGAGAGAGACAGACAGACAGAAGTATAGCAGGAAGGTGTTGGGGTGGATTAGGGGTGGGGGGTAGAGAGAGACAGGGAGAGAGAAAGACAGATAGAAGTATAGCAGGAAGGTGTTGGGGTGTATTGGGGGTGGGGGTAGAGAGAGACAGGGAGAGAGACAGACAGACAGAAGTATAGCAGGACGTTTGTGGGGTGTATTAGGGGTGGGGGTAGAGAGAGAGACAGGGAAAGAGACAGACAGATAGAAGTATAGCAGGAAGGTGTTGGGGTGTATTGGGGGTGGGGGTAGAGAGAGACAGACAGAAGGATAGCAGGAAGGTGTTGGGGTGTACTGGGGATGGGGTAGAGAGAGACAGGGCGAGAGACAGACAGAAGTATAGCAGGAAGGTGTTGGGGTGTATTGGGGGTGGGGGTAGAGATAGACAGGGAGAGAGACAGACAGTACGATAGCAGGAAGGTGTTGGGGTGTATTAGGGGTGGGGGTAGAGAGAGACAGACAGAAGTATAGCAGGAAGGTTGTGGAGTGTATTAGGGGTGGGGATAGAGAGAGAAAGGGAGAGAGAAAGACAGACAGAAGTATAGCAGGAAGGTTGCGGGATGTATTAGGGGTGGGGGGTAGAGAGAGACAGGGAGAGAGACAGACAGACAGAAGTATAGCAGGAAGGTTGTGGGGTGTATTGGGGGTGGGGGTAGAGAGAGACATGGAGAGAGACATACAGAACGATAGCAGGAAGGTGTTGGGGTGAATTAGGGGTGGGGGTAGAGAGAGACAGAGAGAGAGACAGACAGACAGAAGTATAGCAGGAAGGTGTTGGGGTGTATTGGGGGTGGGGGTAGAGAGAGACAGGGAGAGAGACATACAGAAAGATAGCAGGAAGGTGTTGGGGTGTATTAGGGGTGGGGGTAGAGAGAGACAGGGAGAGAGACATACAAAAAGATAGCAGGAAGGTGTTGGGGTGTATTAGGGGTGGGGGGTAGAGAGAGACAGGGAGAGAGACAGACAGAACGATAGCAGGAAGGTGTTGGGGTGTATTTGGGGTAGGGGTAGAGAGAGACAGACAGAAGTATAGCAGGAAGGTGTTGGGGTGTATTAGGGGTGGGGGTAGAGAGAGACATGGAGAGAGAAAGACAGAAGTATAGCAGGAAGGTTGTGGAGTGTATTGGGGGTGGGGGTAGAGAGACAGGGAGAGAGACAGACAGAGGGAGAGAGAGAGACAGACAGAAGTATAGCAGGAAGGTTGTGGGTTGTATTGGGGGTGGGGGGTAGAGAGAGACAGGGAGAGAGACAGACAGAACGATAGCAGGAAGGTGTTGGGGTGTATTTGGGGTGGGGGTAGAGAGAGACACACAGAAGTATAGCAGGAAGGAGTTGGGGTGTATTAGGGGTGGGGGTAGAGAGAGACATGGAGAGAGACAGACAGAAGTATAGCAGGAAGGTTGTGGAGTGTATTGGGGGTGGGGGTATAGAGAGACAGGGAGAGAGACAGACCGTATGATAGCAGGAAGCTGTTGGGGTGTATTAGGGGTGGGGGTAGAGAGAGACAGACAGAAGTATAGCAGGAAGGTTGTGGAGTGTATTAGGGGTGGGGATAGAGAGAGAAAGGGAGAGAGAAAGACAGACAGAAGTATTAGGGGTGGGGGGTAGAGAGAGACAGGGAGAGAGACAGACAGACAGAAGTATAGCAGGAAGGTGGTGGGGTGTATTGGGGGTGGGGGTAGAGAGAGACATGGAGAGAGACATACAGAACGATAGCAGGAAGGAGTTGGGGTGAATTAGGGGTGGGGGATAGAGAGAGACAGAGAGAGAGACAGAAAGACAGAAGTATAGCAGGAAGGTTGTGGGGTGTATTGGGGGTGGAGGTAGAGAGAGACAGGGAGAGAGACAGACAGACAGAAGTATAGCAGGAAGGTTGTGGGGTGTATTGGGGGTGGGGGTAGAGAGAGACATGGAGAGAGACAGACAGAACGATAGCAGGAAGGTGTTGGGGTGTATTAGGGGTGGGGGTAGAGAGAGACAGAGAGGGAGACAGACAGACAGACAGAAGTATAGAAGGAAGGTTGTGGGGTGTATTGGGGTGGGGGTAGAGAGAGACAGGGAGAGAGACAGACAGAACGATAGCAGAAAGGTGTTGGGGTGTATTGGGGTTGGGGGTAGAGGGAGACAGGGAGAGAGACAGACAGAACGATAGCAGGAAGGTGTTGGGGTGTATTAGGTGTGGGGGGTAGAGAGAGACAGGGAGAGAGACAGACAGAAGTATAGCAGGAAGGTATTGGGGTGTATTAGGGGTGGGGGGTAGAGAGAGACAGGGAGAGAGACAGACAGACAGAAGTATAGCAGGAAGGTGTTGGGGTGTATTAGGGGTGGGGGATAGAGAGAGACAGGGAGAGAGACAGACAGACAGAAGTATAGCAGGAAGGATGTGGGGTGTATTGGGGGTGGGGGTAGAGAGAGACATGGAGAGAGACAGACAGAACGATAGCAGGAAGGTGTTGGGGTGTATTAGGGGTGGGGGTAGAGAGAGACAGAGAGGGAGACAGACAGAAAGAAGTATAGAAGGAAGGTTGTGGGGTGTATTGGGGTGGGGGTAGAGAGAGACAGGGAGAGAGACAGACAGAACGATAGCAGAAAGGTGTTGGGGTGTATTGGGGGTGGGGGTAGAGAGAGACAGGGAGAGAGACAGACAGAACGATAGCAGGAAGGTGTTGGGGTGTATTAGGGGTGGGGGTAGAGAGAGACAGGGAGAGAGACAGACAGACAGAAGTATAGCAGGAAGGTTGTGGGGTGTATTGGGGGTGGGGGTAGAGAGAGACAGGGAGAGAGACAGACATAACGATAGCAGGAAGGTGTTGGGGTGTATTAGGGGTGAGGGGTAGAGAGAGACAGGGAGAGAGACAGACAGAACGATAGCAGGAAGGTGTTGGGGTGTATTAGGGGTGGGGGGTAGAGAGAGACATGGAGAGAGAGAGACAAACAGAAGTATAGCACGAAGGTTGTAGGGTGTATTAGGGGGGGGGGGTAGAGAGAGACAGGGAGAGAGACAGACAGAAGTATAGCAGGAAGGTGTTGGGGTGTATTGGGGGTGGGGGTAGAGAGAGACATGGAGAGAGACAGACAGAACGATAGCAGGAAGGTGTTGGGGTGTATTAGGGGTGGGGGTAGAGAGAGACAGAGAGAGAGACAGACAGACAGACAGAAGTATAGCAGGAAGGTTGTGGGGTGTATTAGGGGTGGGGATAGAGAGAGACAAGGAGAGAGAGAGACAGACAGAAGTATAGCAGGAAGGTTGTGGGGTGTATTAGGGGTGGGGGTAGAGAGAGACAGGGAGAGAGACAGACAGACAGACAGAAGTATAGCAGGAAGGTTGTGGGGTGTATTGGGGTTGGGGGTAGAGAGGTTGTGGGGTGTATTGGGGGTGGAGGTAGAGAGAGACAGGGAGAGAGACAGACAGACAGAAGTATAGCAGGAAGGTTGTGGGGTGTATTGGGGGTGGGGGTAGAGAGAGACATGGAGAGAGACAGACAGAACGATAGCAGGAAGGTGTTGGGGTGTATTAGGGGTGGGGGTAGAGAGAGACAGAGAGGGAGACAGACAGACAGACAGAAGTATAGAAGGAAGGTTGTGGGGTGTATTGGGGTGGGGGTAGAGAGAGACAGGGAGAGAGACAGACAGAACGATAGCAGAAAGGTGTTGGGGTGTATTGGGGTTGGGGGTAGAGGGAGACAGGGAGAGAGACAGACAGAACGATAGCAGGAAGGTGTTGGGGTGTATTAGGTGTGGGGGGTAGAGAGAGACAGGGAGAGAGACAGACAGAAGTATAGCAGGAAGGTATTGGGGTGTATTAGGGGTGGGGGGTAGAGAGAGACAGGGAGAGAGACAGACAGACAGAAGTATAGCAGGAAGGTGTTGGGGTGTATTAGGGGTGGGGGATAGAGAGAGACAGGGAGAGAGACAGACAGACAGAAGTATAGCAGGAAGGATGTGGGGTGTATTGGGGGTGGGGGTAGAGAGAGACATGGAGAGAGACAGACAGAACGATAGCAGGAAGGTGTTGGGGTGTATTAGGGGTGGGGGTAGAGAGAGACAGAGAGGGAGACAGACAGAAAGAAGTATAGAAGGAAGGTTGTGGGGTGTATTGGGGTGGGGGTAGAGAGAGACAGGGAGAGAGACAGACAGAACGATAGCAGAAAGGTGTTGGGGTGTATTGGGGGTGGGGGTAGAGAGAGACAGGGAGAGAGACAGACAGAACGATAGCAGGAAGGTGTTGGGGTGTATTAGGGGTGGGGGTAGAGAGAGACAGGGAGAGAGACAGACAGACAGAAGTATAGCAGGAAGGTTGTGGGGTGTATTGGGGGTGGGGGTAGAGAGAGACAGGGAGAGAGACAGACATAACGATAGCAGGAAGGTGTTGGGGTGTATTAGGGGTGAGGGGTAGAGAGAGACAGGGAGAGAGACAGACAGAACGATAGCAGGAAGGTGTTGGGGTGTATTAGGGGTGGGGGGTAGAGAGAGACATGGAGAGAGAGAGACAAACAGAAGTATAGCACGAAGGTTGTAGGGTGTATTAGGGGGGGGGGGGGGGTAGAGAGAGACAGGGAGAGAGACAGACAGAAGTATAGCAGGAAGGTGTTGGGGTGTATTGGGGGTGGGGGTAGAGAGAGACATGGAGAGAGACAGACAGAACGATAGCAGGAAGGTGTTGGGGTGTATTAGGGGTGGGGGTAGAGAGAGACAGAGAGAGAGACAGACAGACAGACAGAAGTATAGCAGGAAGGTTGTGGGGTGTATTAGGGGTGGGGATAGAGAGAGACAAGGAGAGAGAGAGACAGACAGAAGTATAGCAGGAAGGTTGTGGGGTGTATTAGGGGTGGGGGTAGAGAGAGACAGGGAGAGAGACAGACAGACAGACAGAAGTATAGCAGGAAGGTTGTGGGGTGTATTGGGGTTGGGGGTAGAGAGGTTGTGGGGTGTATTGGGGGTGGGGGTAGAGAGAGACATGGAGAGAGAGAGACATGGAGAGAGACAGACAGAAGTATAGCAGGAAGGTATTGGGGTGTATTAGGGGTGGGGGGTAGAGAGAGACAGGGAGAGAGACAGACAGACAGAAGTATAGCAGGAAGGTTGCGGGGTGTATTAGGGGTGGGGGGTAGAGAGAGACAGGGAGAGAGACAGACAGACAGAAGTATAGCAGGAAGGTTGTGGGGTGTATTGGGGGTGGGGGTAGAGAGAGACATGGAGAGAGACATACAGAACGATAGCAGGAAGGTGTTGGGGTGAATTAGGGGTGGGGGTAGAGAGAGACAGAGAGAGAGACAGACAGACAGAAGTATAGCAGGAAGGTGTTGGGGTGTATTGGGGGTGGGGGTAGAGAGAGACAGGGAGAGAGACATACAGAAAGATAGCAGGAAGGTGTTGGGGTGTATTAGGGGTGGGGGTAGAGAGAGACAGGGAGAGAGACATACAAAAAGATAGCAGGAAGGTGTTGGGGTGTATTAGGGGTGGGGGGTAGAGAGAGACAGGGAGAGAGACAGACAGAACGATAGCAGGAAGGTGTTGGGGTGTATTTGGGGTAGGGGTAGAGAGAGACAGACAGAAGTATAGCAGGAAGGTGTTGGGGTGTATTAGGGGTGGGGGTAGAGAGAGACATGGAGAGAGAAAGACAGAAGTATAGCAGGAAGGTTGTGGAGTGTATTGGGGGTGGGGGTAGAGAGAGACAGGGAGAGAGACAGACAGAGGGAGAGAGAGAGACAGACAGAAGTATAGCAGGAAGGTTGTGGGTTGTATTGGGGGTGGGGGGTAGAGAGAGACAGGGAGAGAGACAGACAGAACGATAGCAGGAAGGTGTTGGGGTGTATTTGGGGGGGGGGGGTAGAGAGAGACACACAGAAGTATAGCAGGAAGGAGTTGGGGTGTATTAGGGGTGGGGGTAGAGAGAGACATGGAGAGAGACAGACAGAAGTATAGCAGGAAGGTTGTGGAGTGTATTGGGGGTGGGGGTATAGAGAGACAGGGAGAGAGACAGACAGAACGATAGCAGGAAGGTGATGGGGTGTATTAGGGGTGGGGGGTAGAGAGAGACAGGGAGAGAGACAGACCGTATGATAGCAGGAAGCTGTTGGGGTGTATTAGGGGTGGGGGTAGAGAGAGACAGGGAGAGAGACAGACAGAAGTATAGCAGGAAGGTGTTGGGGTGTATTAGGGGTGGGGGATAGAGAGAGACAGGGAGAGAGACAGACAGACAGAAGTATAGCAGGAAGGTTGTGGGGTGTATTGGGGGTGGGGGTAGAGAGAGACATGGAGAGAGACAGAGAGAACGATAGCAGGAAGGTGTTGGGGTGTATTAGGGGTGGGGGTAGAGAGAGACAGAGAGGGAGACAGACAGACAGACAGAAGTATAGAAGGAAGGTTGTGGGGTGTATTGGGGTGGGGGTAGAGAGAGACAGGGAGAGAGACAGACAGAACGATAGCAGAAAGGTGTTGGGGTGTATTGGGGTTGGGGGTAGAGAGAGACAGGGAGAGAGACAGACAGAACGATAGCAGGAAGGTGTTGGGGTGTATTAGGGGTGGGCGGTAGAGAGAGACAGGGAGAGAGACAGACAGAACGATAGCAGGAAGGTGTTGGGGTGTATTAGGGGTGGGGATAGAGAAAGACAAGGAGAGAGAGAGACAGACAGAAGTATAGCAGGAAGGTTGTGGGGTGTATTAGGGGTGGGGGTAGAGAGAGACAGGGAGAGAGACAGACAGACAGACAGAAGTATAGCAGGAAGGTTGTGGGGTGTATTGGGGTTGGGGGTAGAGAGAGACATGGAGAGAGACAGACAGAACGATAGCAGGAAGGTGTTGGGGTGTATTAGGGGTGGGCGGTAGAGAGAGACAGGGAGAGAGACAGACAGAACGATAGCAGGAAGGTGTTGGGGTGTATTAGGGGTGGGGGTAGAGAGAGACAGGGAGAGAGACAGACAGAAGTATAGCAGGAAGGTATTGGGGTGTATTAGGGGTGGGGGGTAGAGGGAGACAGGGAGAGAGACAGACAGACAGAAGTATAGCAGGAAGGTGTTGGGGTGTATTAGGGGTGGGGGATAGAGAGAGACAGGGAGAGAGACAGACAGACAGAAGTATAGCAGGAAGGTTGTGGGGTGTATTGGGGGTGGGGGTAGAGAGAGACATGGAGAGAGACAGAGAGAACGATAGCAGGAAGGTGTTGGGGTGTATTAGGGGTGGGGGTAGAGAGAGACAGAGAGGGAGACAGACAGACAGACAGAAGTATAGAAGGAAGGTTGTGGGGTGTATTGGGGTGGGGGTAGAGAGAGACAGGGAGAGAGACAGACAGAACGATAGCAGAAAGGTGTTGGGGTGTATTGGGGTTGGGGGTAGAGAGAGACAGGGAGAGAGACAGACAGAACGATAGCAGGAAGGTGTTGGGGTGTATTAGGGGTGGGCGGTAGAGAGAGACAGGGAGAGAGACAGACAGAACGATAGCAGGAAGGTGTTGGGGTGTATTAGGGGTGGGGGATAGAGAGAGACAGGGAGAGAGACAGACAGACAGAAGTATAGCAGGAAGGTTGTGGGGTGTATTGGGGGTGGGGGTAGAGAGAGACATGGAGAGAGACAGACAGAACGATAGCAGGAAGGTGTTGGGGTGTATTAGGGGTGGGGGTAGAGAGAGACAGAGAGGGAGACAGACAGAAAGAAGTATAGAAGGAAGGTTGTGGGGTGTATTGGGGTGGGGGTAGAGAGAGACAGGGAGAGAGACAGACAGAACGATAGCAGGAAGGTGTTGGGGTGTATTAGGGGTGGGGGTAGAGAGAGACAGGGAGAGAGACAGACAGACAGAAGTATAGCAGGAAGGTTGTGGGGTGTATTGGGGGTGGGGGTAGAGAGAGACAGGGAGAGAGACAGACATAACGATAGCAGGAAGGTGATGGGGTGTATTAGGGGTGAGGGGTAGAGAGAGACAGGGAGAGAGACAGACAGAACGATAGCAGGAAGGTGTTGGGGTGTATTAGGGGTGGGGGGTAGAGAGAGAAATGGAGAGAGAGAGACAAACAGAAGTATAGCACGAAGGTTGTGGGGTGTATTAGGGGGGGGGGGGGTAGAGAGAGACAGGGAGAGAGACAGACAGAAGTATAGCAGGAAGGTGTTGGGGCATATTAGGGGTGGGGGTAGAGAGAGACAGGGAGAGAGACAGACAGACAGAAGTATAGCAGGAAGGTTGTGGGGTGTATTGGGGGTGGGGGTAGAGAGAGACATGGAGAGAGACAGACAGAACGATAGCAGGAAGGTGTTGGGGTGTATTAGGGGTGGGGGTAGAGAGAGACAGAGAGAGAGACAGACAGACAGACAGAAGTATAGCACGAAGGTTGTGGGGTGTATTAGGGGTGGGGATAGAGAGAGACAAGGAGAGAGAGAGACAGACAGAAGTATAGCAGGAAGGTTGTGGGGTGTATTAGGGGTGGGGGTAGAGAGAGACAGGGAGAGAGACAGACAGACATAAGTATAGCAGGAAGGTTGTGGGGTGTATTGGGGGTGAGGGTAGAGTGAGACATGGAGAGAGACAGACAGAACGATAGCTGGAAGGTGTTGGGGTGTATTAGGGGTGGGGGTAGAGAGAGACAGAGAGACAGACAGACAGACAGAAGTATAGCAGGAAGGTGTTGGGGTGTATTAGGGGTGGGCGGTAGAGAGAGACAGGGAGAGAGACAGACAGAACGATAGCAGGAAGGTGTTGGGGTGTATTAGGGGTGGGGGTAGAGAGAGACAGGGAGAGAGACAGACAGAAGTATAGCAGGAAGGTATTGGGGTGTATTAGGGGTGGGGGGTAGAGGGAGACAGGGAGAGAGACAGACAGACAGAAGTATAGCAGGAAGGTGTTGGGGTGTATTAGGGGTGGGGGATAGAGAGAGACAGGGAGAGAGACAGACAGACAGAAGTATAGCAGGAAGGTTGTGGGGTGTATTGGGGGTGGGGGTAGAGAGAGACATGGAGAGAGACAGAGAGAACGATAGCAGGAAGGTGTTGGGGTGTATTAGGGGTGGGGCTAGAGAGAGACAGAGAGGGAGACAGACAGACAGACAGAAGTATAGAAGGAAGGTTGTGGGGTGTATTGGGGTGGGGGTAGAGAGAGACAGGGAGAGAGACAGACAGAACGATAGCAGAAAGGTGTTGGGGTGTATTGGGGTTGGGGGTAGAGAGAGACAGGGAGAGAGACAGACAGAACGATAGCAGGAAGGTGTTGGGGTGTATTAGGGGTGGGGGTAGAGAGAGACAGGGAGAGAGACAGACAGACAGAAGTATAGCAGGAAGGTTGTGGGGTGTATTGGGGGTGGGGGTAGAGAGAGACAGGGAGAGAGACAGACAGAACGATAGCAGGAAGGTGATGGGGTGTATTAGGGGTGAGGGGTAGAGAGAGACAGGGAGAGAGACAGACAGAACGATAGCAGGAAGGTGTTGGGGTGTATTAGGGGTGGGGGGTAGAGAGAGAAATGGAGAGAGAGAGACAAACAGAAGTATAGCACGAAGGTTGTGGGGTGTATTAGGGGGGGGGGGGTAGAGAGAGACAGGGAGAGAGACAGACAGAAGTATAGCAGGAAGGTGTTGGGGCATATTAGGGGTGGGGGGTAGAGAGAGACAGGGAGAGAGACAGACAGACAGAAGTATAGCAGGAAGGTTGTGGGGTGTATTGGGGGTGGGGGTAGAGAGAGACATGGAGAGAGACAGACAGAACGATAGCAGGAAGGTGTTGGGGTGTATTAGGGGTGGGGGTAGAGAGAGACAGAGAGAGAGACAGACAGACAGACAGAAGTATAGCAGGAAGGTTGTGGGGTGTATTAGGGGTGGGGATAGAGAGAGACAAGGAGAGAGAGAGACAGACAGAAGTATAGCAGGAAGGTTGTGGGGTGTATTAGGGGTGGGGGTAGAGAGAGACAGGGAGAGAGACAGACAGACAGACAGAAGTATAGCAGGAAGGTTGTGGGGTGTATTGGGGTTGGGGGTAGAGAGAGACATGGAGAGAGACAGACAGAACGATAGCAGGAAGGTGTTGGGGTGTATTAGGGGTGGGCGGTAGAGAGAGACAGGGAGAGAGACAGACAGAACAATAGCAGGAAGGTGTTGGGGTGTATTAGGGGTGGAGGTAGAGAGAGACAGGGAGAGAGACAGACAGAAGTATAGCAGGAAGGTATTGGGGTGTATTAGGGGTGGGGGGTAGAGGGAGACAGGGAGAGAGACAGACAGACAGAAGTATAGCAGGAAGGTGTTGGGGTGTATTAGGGGTGGGGGATAGAGAGAGACAGGGAGAGAGACAGACAGACAGAAGTATAGCAGGAAGGTTGTGGGGTGTATTGGGGGTGGGGGTAGAGAGAGACATGGAGAGAGACAGAGAGAACGATAGCAGGAAGGTGTTGGGGTGTATTAGGGGTGGGGGTAGAGAGAGACAGAGAGGGAGACAGACAGACAGACAGAAGTATAGAAGGAAGGTTGTGGGGTGTATTGGGGTGGGGGTAGAGAGAGACAGGGAGAGAGACAGACAGAACGATAGCAGAAAGGTGTTGGGGTGTATTGGGGTTGGGGGTAGAGAGAGACAGGGAGAGAGACAGACAGAACGATAGCAGGAAGGTGTTGGGGTGTATTAGGGGTGGGCGGTAGAGAGAGACAGGGAGAGAGACAGACAGAACGATAGCAGGAAGGTGTTGGGGTGTATTAGGGGTGGGGGATAGAGAGAGACAGGGAGAGAGACAGACAGACAGAAGTATAGCAGGAAGGTTGTGGGGTGTATTGGGGGTGGGGGTAGAGAGAGACATGGAGAGAGACAGACAGAACGATAGCAGGAAGGTGTTGGGGTGTATTAGGGGTGGGGGTAGAGAGAGACAGAGAGGGCGACAGACAGACATAAGTATAGAAGGAAGGTTGTGGGGTGTATTGGGGTGGGGGTAGAGAGAGACAGGGAGAGAGACAGACAGAACGATAGCAGAAAGGTGTTGGGGTGTATTGGGGGTGGGGGTAGAGAGAGACAGGGAGAGAGACAGACAGAACGATAGCAGGAAGCTGTTGGGGTGTATTAGGGGTGGGGGTAGAGAGACAGACAGAACGATAGCAGGAAGGTTGTGGGGTGTATTAGGGGTGGGGGTAGAGAGAGACAGGGAGAGAGACAGACAGAACGATAGCAGGAAGGTGTTGGGGTGTATTAGGGGTGGGGGGTAGAGAGAGACAGGGAGAGAGACAGACAGAACAATAGCAGGAAGGTGTTGGGGTGTATTAGGGGTGGGGGGTAGAGAGAGACATGGAGAGAGAGAGACAGACAGAAATATAGCACGAAGGTTGTGGGGTGTATTAGGGGGGGGGGGGTAGAGAGAGACAGGGAGAGAGACAGACAGAAGTATAGCAGGAAGGTTGTGGGGTGTATTAGGGGTGGGGGTAGAGAGAGACAGGGAGAGAGACAGACAGACAGACAGAAGTATAGCAGGAAGGTTGTGGGGTGTATTGGGGTTGGGGGTAGAGAGAGACATGGAGAAAGACAGACAGAACGATAGCAGGAAGGTGTTGGGGTGTATTAGGGGTGGGGGTAGAGAGAGACAGAGAGAGAGACAGACAGACAGACAGACAGAAGTATAGCAGGAAGGTTTTGGGGTGTATTGGGGGTGGGGGTAGAGAGAGACAGGGAGAGAGACAGACAGATTGATAGCAGGAAGGTGTTGGGGTGTATTAGGGGTGGGGGGTAGAGAGAGACAGGGAGAGAGACAGATAGAACAATAGCAGGAAGGTGTTGGGGTGTATTGGGGGTGGGGGATAGAGAGAGACAGGGAGAGAGACAGATAGCAGGAAGGTGTTGGGGTGTATTAGGGGTGGGGGTAGAGAGAGACAGGGAGAGAGACAGACAGACAGAAGTATAGCAGGAAGCTGTTGGGGTGTATTAGGGTTGGGGGGTAGAGAGAGACAGGGAGAGGGACAGATAGCAGGAAGGTGTTGGGGTGTATTAGGGGTGGGGGGGTAGAGAGAGACAGGTAGAGAGAGACAGACAGAAGTATAGCAGAAAGGTTGTGGGGTGTATTAGGGGTGGGGGGTAGAGAGAGACAGGGAGAGAGACAGACAGAACGATAGCAGGAAGGTGTTGGGGTGTATTAGGGGTGGGGGTAGAGAGAGACAGAGAGAGAGACAGACAGACAGACAGAAGTATAGCAGGAAGGTTGTGGGGTGTATTAGGGGTGGGGATAGAGAGAGACAAGGAGAGAGAGAGACAGACAGAAGTATAGCAGGAAGGTTGTGGGGTGTATTAGGGGTGGGGGTAGAGAGAGACAGGGAGAGAGACAGACAGACAGACAGAAGTATAGCAGGAAGGTTGTGGGGTGTATTGGGGTTGGGGGTAGAGAGAGACAGGGAGAGAGACAGACAGAACGATAGCAGGAAGGTGTTGGGGTGTATTAGGGGTGGGCGGTAGAGAGAGACAGGGAGAGAGACAGACAGAACAATAGCAGGAAGGTGTTGGGGTGTATTAGGGGTGGAGGTAGAGAGAGACAGGGAGAGAGACAGACAGAAGTATAGCAGGAAGGTATTGGGGTGTATTAGGGGTGGGGGGTAGAGGGAGACAGGGAGAGAGACAGACAGACAGAAGTATAGCAGGAAGGTGTTGGGGTGTATTAGGGGTGGGGGATAGAGAGAGACAGGGAGAGAGACAGACAGACAGAAGTATAGCAGGAAGGTTGTGGGGTGTATTGGGGGTGGGGGTAGAGAGAGACATGGAGAGAGACAGAGAGAACGATAGCAGGAAGGTGTTGGGGTGTATTAGGGGTGGGGGTAGAGAGAGACAGAGAGGGAGACAGACAGACAGACAGAAGTATAGAAGGAAGGTTGTGGGGTGTATTGGGGTGGGGGTAGAGAGAGACAGGGAGAGAGACAGACAGAACGATAGCAGAAAGGTGTTGGGGTGTATTGGGGTTGGGGGTAGAGAGAGACAGGGAGAGAGACAGACAGAACGATAGCAGGAAGGTGTTGGGGTGTATTAGGGGTGGGCGGTAGAGAGAGACAGGGAGAGAGACAGACAGAACGATAGCAGGAAGGTGTTGGGGTGTATTAGGGGTGGGGGATAGAGAGAGACAGGGAGAGAGACAGACAGACAGAAGTATAGCAGGAAGGTTGTGGGGTGTATTGGGGGTGGGGGTAGAGAGAGACATGGAGAGAGACAGACAGAACGATAGCAGGAAGGTGTTGGGGTGTATTAGGGGTGGGGGTAGAGAGAGACAGAGAGGGCGACAGACAGACATAAGTATAGAAGGAAGGTTGTGGGGTGTATTGGGGTGGGGGTAGAGAGAGACAGGGAGAGAGACAGACAGAACGATAGCAGAAAGGTGTTGGGGTGTATTGGGGGTGGGGGTAGAGAGAGACAGGGAGAGAGACAGACAGAACGATAGCAGGAAGCTGTTGGGGTGTATTAGGGGTGGGGGTAGAGAGACAGACAGAACGATAGCAGGAAGGTTGTGGGGTGTATTAGGGGTGGGGGTAGAGAGAGACAGGGAGAGAGACAGACAGAACGATAGCAGGAAGGTGTTGGGGTGTATTAGGGGTGGGGGGTAGAGAGAGACAGGGAGAGAGACAGACAGAACAATAGCAGGAAGGTGTTGGGGTGTATTAGGGGTGGGGGGTAGAGAGAGACATGGAGAGAGAGAGACAGACAGAAATATAGCACGAAGGTTGTGGGGTGTATTAGGGGGGGGGGGTAGAGAGAGACAGGGAGAGAGACAGACAGAAGTATAGCAGGAAGGTTGTGGGGTGTATTAGGGGTGGGGGTAGAGAGAGACAGGGAGAGAGACAGACAGACAGACAGAAGTATAGCAGGAAGGTTGTGGGGTGTATTGGGGTTGGGGGTAGAGAGAGACATGGAGAAAGACAGACAGAACGATAGCAGGAAGGTGTTGGGGTGTATTAGGGGTGGGGGTAGAGAGAGACAGAGAGAGAGACAGACAGACAGACAGACAGAAGTATAGCAGGAAGGTTTTGGGGTGTATTGGGGGTGGGGGTAGAGAGAGACAGGGAGAGAGACAGACAGATTGATAGCAGGAAGGTGTTGGGGTGTATTAGGGGTGGGGGGTAGAGAGAGACAGGGAGAGAGACAGATAGAACAATAGCAGGAAGGTGTTGGGGTGTATTGGGGGTGGGGGATAGAGAGAGACAGGGAGAGAGACAGATAGCAGGAAGGTGTTGGGGTGTATTAGGGGTGGGGGTAGAGAGAGACAGGGAGAGAGACAGACAGACAGAAGTATAGCAGGAAGCTGTTGGGGTGTATTAGGGTTGGGGGGTAGAGAGAGACAGGGAGAGGGACAGATAGCAGGAAGGTGTTGGGGTGTATTAGGGGTGGGGGGGTAGAGAGAGACAGGTAGAGAGAGACAGACAGAAGTATAGCAGAAAGGTTGTGGGGTGTATTAGGGGTGGGGGGTAGAGAGAGACAGGGAGAGAGACAGACAGAACGATAGAAGGAAGGTGTTGGGGTGTATTAGGGGTGGGGGGTAGAGAGAGACAGGGAGAGAGAGAGACAGACAGAAGTATAGCAGGAAGGTTGTGGGGTGTATTGGGGGTGGGGGGTAGAGAGAGACAGGGAGAGAGACAGATAGAACAATAGCAGGAAGGTGTTGGGGTGTATTGGGGGTGGGGGATAGAGAGAGACAGGGAGAGAGACAGATAGCAGGAAGGTGTTGGGGTGTATTAGGGGTGGGGGTAGAGAGAGACAGGGAGAGAGACAGACAGACAGAAGTATAGCAGGAAGCTGTTGGGGTGTATTAGGGTTGGGGGGTAGAGAGAGACAGGGAGAGAGACAGACAGAAGTATAGCAGGAAGGTGTTGGGGTGTATTAGGGGTGGGGGGGTAGAGAGAGACAGGTAGAGAGAGACAGACAGAAGTATAGCAGAAAGGTTGCGGGGTGTATTAGGGGTGGGGGGTAGAGAGAGACAGGGAGAGAGACAGACAGAACGATAGAAGGAAGGTGTTGGGGTGTATTAGGGGTGGGGGGTAGAGAGAGACAGGGAGAGAGAGAGACAGACAGAAGTATAGCAGGAAGGTTGTGGGGTGTATTGGGGGTGGGGGGTAGAGAGAGACAGGGAGAGAGACAGACAGAAGGATAGCAGGAAGGTGTTGGGGTGTATTAGGGGTGGGGGGTAGAGAGAGACAGGGAGAGAGACAGACAGAACGATAGCAGGAAGGTGTTGGGGTGTACTGGGGATGGGGTAGAGAGAGACAGGGAGAGAGACAGACAGAAGGATAGCAGGAAGGTGTTGGGGTGTACTGGGGATGGGGTAGAGAGAGACAGGGAGAGAGACAGACAGAAGGATAGCAGGAAGGTGTTGGGGTGTATTGGGGGTGGGGGGTAGAGAGAGACATGGAGAGAGACAGACAGAAGTATAGCAGGAAGGTTGTGGAGTGTATTGGGGGTGGGGGAAGAGAGAGACAGGGAGAGAGACAGACAGATTGATAGCAGGAAGGTGTTGGGGTGTATTAGGGGTGGGGGGTAGAGAGAGACAGGGAGAGAGACAGACAGACAGAAGTATAGCAGGATGGTTGTGGGGTGCATTGGGGGTGGGGGAAGAGAGAGACAGGGAGAGAGACAGACAGATTGATAGCAGGAAGGTGTTGGGGCATATTAGGGGTGGGGGGTAGAGAGAGACAGGGAGAGAGACAGACAGACAGAAGTATAGCAGGAAGGTTGTGGGGTGTATTGGGGGTGGGGGTAGAGAGAGACATGGAGAGAGACAGACAGAACGATAGCAGGAAGGTGTTGGGGTGTATTAGGGGTGGGGGTAGAGAGAGACAGAGAGAGAGACAGACAGACAGACAGAAGTATAGCAGGAAGGTTGTGGGGTGTATTAGGGGTGGGGATAGAGAGAGACAAGGAGAGAGAGAGACAGACAGAACGATAGCAGGAAGGTGTTGGGGTGTATTAGGGGTGGGGGTAGAGAGAGACAGAGAGAGAGACAGACAGACAGACAGAAGTATAGCAGGAAGGTTGTGGGGTGTATTAGGGGTGGGGATAGAGAGAGACAAGGAGAGAGAGAGACAGACAGAAGTATAGCAGGAAGGTTGTGGGGTGTATTAGGGGTGGGGGTAGAGAGAGACAGGGAGAGAGACAGACAGACAGACAGAAGTATAGCAGGAAGGTTGTGGGGTGTATTGGGGTTGGGGGTAGAGAGAGACATGGAGAGAGACAGACAGAACGATAGCAGGAAGGTGTTGGGGTGTATTAGGGGTGGGCGGTAGAGAGAGACAGGGAGAGAGACAGACAGAACGATAGCAGGAAGGTGTTGGGGTGTATTAGGGGTGGAGGTAGAGAGAGACAGGGAGAGAGACAGACAGAAGTATAGCAGGAAGGTATTGGGGTGTATTAGGGGTGGGGGGTAGAGGGAGACAGGGAGAGAGACAGACAGACAGAAGTATAGCAGGAAGGTGTTGGGGTGTATTGGGGGTGGGGGTAGAGAGAGACAGGGAGAGAGACAGACAGACAGAAGTATAGCAGGAAGGTTGTGGGGTGTATTGGGGGTGGGGGTAGAGAGAGACATGGAGAGAGACAGAGAGAACGATAGCAGGAAGGTGTTGGGGTGTATTAGGGGTGGGGGTAGAGAGAGACAGAGAGGGAGACAGACAGACAGACAGAAGTATAGAAGGAAGGTTGTGGGGTGTATTGGGGTGGGGGTAGAGAGAGACAGGGAGAGAGACAGACAGAACGATAGCAGAAAGGTGTTGGGGTGTATTGGGGTTGGGGGTAGAGAGAGACAGGGAGAGAGACAGACAGAACGATAGCAGGAAGGTGTTGGGGTGTATTAGGGGTGGGCGGTAGAGAGAGACAGGGAGAGAGACAGACAGAACGATAGCAGGAAGGTGTTGGGGTGTATTAGGGGTGGGGGATAGAGAGAGACAGGGAGAGAGACAGACAGACAGAAGTATAGCAGGAAGGTTGTGGGGTGTATTGGGGGTGGGGGTAGAGAGAGACATGGAGAGAGACAGACAGAACGATAGCAGGAAGGTGTTGGGGTGTATTAGGGGTGGGGGTAGAGAGAGACAGAGAGGGCGACAGACAGACAGAAGTATAGAAGGAAGGTTGTGGGGTGTATTGGGGTGGGGGTAGAGAGAGACAGGGAGAGAGACAGACAGAACGATAGCAGAAAGGTGTTGGGGTGTATTGGGGGTGGGGGTAGAGAGAGACAGGGAGAGAGACAGACAGAACGATAGCAGGAAGCTGTTGGGGTGTATTAGGGGTGGGGGTAGAGAGACAGACAGAACGATAGCAGGAAGGTTGTGGGGTGTATTAGGGGTGGGGGTAGAGAGAGACAGGGAGAGAGACAGACAGAACGATAGCAGGAAGGTGTTGGGGTGTATTAGGGGTGGGCGGTAGAGAGAGACAGGGAGAGAGACAGACAGAACGATAGCAGGAAGGTGTTGGGGTGTATTAGGGGTGGGGGATAGAGAGAGACAGGGAGAGAGACAGACAGACAGAAGTATAGCAGGAAGGTTGTGGGGTGTATTGGGGGTGGGGGTAGAGAGAGACATGGAGAGAGACAGACAGAACGATAGCAGGAAGGTGTTGGGGTGTATTAGGGGTGGGGGTAGAGAGAGACAGAGAGGGCGACAGACAGACAGAAGTATAGAAGGAAGGTTGTGGGGTGTATTGGGGTGGGGGTAGAGAGAGACAGGGAGAGAGACAGACAGAACGATAGCAGAAAGGTGTTGGGGTGTATTGGGGGTGGGGGTAGAGAGAGACAGGGAGAGAGACAGACAGAACGATAGCAGGAAGCTGTTGGGGTGTATTAGGGGTGGGGGTAGAGAGACAGACAGAACGATAGCAGGAAGGTTGTGGGGTGTATTAGGGGTGGGGGTAGAGAGAGACAGGGAGAGAGACAGACAGAACGATAGCAGGAAGGTGTTGGGGTGTATTAGGGGTGGGGGGTAGAGAGAGACAGGGAGAGAGACAGACAGAACAATAGCAGGAAGGTGTTGGGGTGTATTAGGGGTGGGGGGTAGAGAGAGACATGGAGAGAGAGAGACAGACAGAAATATAGCACGAAGGTTGTGGGGTGTATTAGGGGGGGGGGGGTAGAGAGAGACAGGGAGAGAGACAGACAGAAGTATAGCAGGAAGGTTGTGGGGTGTATTAGGGGTGGGGGTAGAGAGAGACAGGGAGAGAGACAGACAGACAGACAGAAGTATAGCAGGAAGGTTGTGGGGTGTATTGGGGTTGGGGGTAGAGAGAGACATGGAGAAAGACAGACAGAACGATAGCAGGAAGGTGTTGGGGTGTATTAGGGGTGGGGGTAGAGAGAGACAGAGAGAGAGACAGACAGACAGACAGAAGTATAGCAGGAAGGTTTTGGGGTGTATTGGGGGTGGGGGTAGAGAGAGACAGGGAGAGAGACAGACAGATTGATAGCAGGAAGGTGTTGGGGTGTATTAGGGGTGGGGGGTAGAGAGAGACAGGGAGAGAGACAGATAGAACAATAGCAGGAAGGTGTTGGGGTGTATTGGGGGTGGGGGATAGAGAGAGACAGGGAGAGAGACAGATAGCAGGAAGGTGTTGGGGTGTATTAGGGGTGGGGGTAGAGAGAGACAGGGAGAGAGACAGACAGACAGAAGTATAGCAGGAAGCTGTTGGGGTGTATTAGGGTTGGGGGGTAGAGAGAGACAGGGAGAGGGACAGATAGCAGGAAGGTGTTGGGGTGTATTAGGGGTGGGGGGGTAGAGAGAGACATGTAGAGAGAGACAGACAGAAGTATAGCAGAAAGGTTGCGGGGTGTATTAGGGGTGGGGGGTAGAGAGAGACAGGGAGAGAGACAGACAGAACGATAGAAGGAAGGTGTTGGGGTGTATTAGGGGTGGGGGGTAGAGAGAGACAGGGAGAGAGAGAGACAGACAGAAGTATAGCAGGAAGGTGTTGGGGTGTATTGGGGGTGGGGGTAGAGAGAGACAGGGAAAGAGACAGATAGAACAATAGCAGGAAGGTGTTGGGGTGTATTGGGGGTGGGGGATAGAGAGAGACAGGGAGAGAGACAGATAGCAGGAAGGTGTTGGGGTGTATTAGGGGTGGGGGTAGAGAGAGACAGGGAGAGAGACAGACAGACAGAAGTATAGCAGGAAGCTGTTGGGGTGTATTAGGGTTGGGGGGTAGAGAGAGACAGGGAGAGGGACAGATAGCAGGAAGGTGTTGGGGTGTATTAGGGGTGGGGGGGTAGAGAGAGACAGGTAGAGAGAGACAGACAGAAGTATAGCAGAAAGGTTGCGGGGTGTATTAGGGGTGGGGGGTAGAGAGAGACAGGGAGAGAGACAGACAGAACGATAGAAGGAAGGTGTTGGGGTGTATTAGGGGTGGGGGGTAGAGAGAGACAGGGAGAGAGAGAGACAGACAGAAGTATAGCAGGAAGGTTGTGGGGTGTATTGGGGGTGGGGGGTAGAGAGAGACAGGGAGAGAGACAGACAGAAGGATAGCAGGAAGGTGTTGGGGTGTATTAGGGGTGGGGGGTAGAGAGAGACAGGGAGAGAGACAGACAGAACGATAGCAGGAAGGTGTTGGGGTGTACTGGGGATGGGGTAGAGAGAGACAGGGAGAGAGACAGACAGAAGGATAGCAGGAAGGTGTTGGGGTGTACTGGGGATGGGGTAGAGAGAGACAGGGAGAGAGACAGACAGAAGGATAGCAGGAAGGTGTTGGGGTGTATTGGGGGTGGGGGAAGAGAGAGACAGGGAGAGAGACAGACAGATTGATAGCAGGAAGGTGTTGGGGTGTATTAGGGGTGGGGGGTAGAGAGAGACAGGGAGAGAGACAGACAGACAGAAGTATAGCAGGATGGTTGTGGGGTGCATTGGGGGTGGGGGTAGAGAGAGACAGGGAGAGAGACAGACAGATTGATAGCAGGAAGGTGTTGGGGTGTATTAGGGGTGGGGGGTAGAGAGAGACAGGGAGAGAGACAGATAGAACGATATCAGGAAGGTGTTGGGGTGTATTGGGGGTGGGGGGTAGAGAGAGACAGACAGAAGTATAGCAGGAAGGTGTTGGGGTGTATTGGGGGTGGGGGTAGAGATAGACAGGGAGAGAGACAGACAGTATGATAGCAGGAAGCTGTTGGGGTGTATTAGGGGTGGGGGTAGAGAGAGACAGACAGAAGTATAGCAGGAAGGTTGTGGAGTGTATTAGGGGTGGGGATAGAGAGAGAAAGGGAGAGAGAAAGACAGACAGAAGTATAGCAGGAAGGTTGCGGGGTGTATTAGGGGTGGGGGGTAGAGAGAGACAGGGAGAGAGACAGACAGACAGAAGTATAGCAGGAAGGTTGTGGGGTGTATTGGGGGTGGGGGTAGAGAGAGACATGGAGAGAGACATACAGAACGATAGCAGGAAGGTGTTGGGGTGAATTAGGGGTGGGGGTAGAGAGAAACAAGGAGAGAGAGAGACAGACAGAAGTATAGCAGGAAGGTTGTGGGGTGTATTAGGGGTGGGGGTAGAGATAGACAAGGAGAGAGAGAGACAGACAGAAGTATAGCAGGAAGGTTGTGGGGTGTATTAGGGGTGGGGGTAGAGATAGACAGGGAGAGAGACAGACAGACAGACAGAAGAATAGCAGGAAGGTTGTGGGGTGTATTGGGGGTGGGGGTAGAGAGAGACATGGAGAGAGACAGACAGAACGATAGCAGGAAGGTGTTGGGGTGTATTAGGGGTGGGGGTAGAGAGAGACAGAGAGAGAGACAGACAGACAGACAGAAGTATAGCAGGAAGGTTTTGGGGTGTATTGGGGGTGGGGGTAGAGAGAGACAGCTAGAGAGACAGACAGAACGATAGCAGGAATGTGTTGGGGTGTATTGGGGGTGGGGGTAGAGAGAGACGAGGAGAGAGACAGATAGCAGCAAGGTTGTGGGGTGTATTAGGGGTGGGGGGTAGAGAGAGACAGGGAGAGAGACAGATAGCAGGAAGCTGTTGGGGTGTATTAGGGGTGGGGGTAGAGAGAGACAGGGAGAGAGACAGACAGACAGAAGTATAGCAGGAAGGTGTTGGGGTGTATTAGGGGTGGGGGATAGAGAGAGACAGGGAGAGAGACAGATAGCAGGAAGGTGTTGGGGTGTATTAGGGGTGGGGGTAGAGAGAGACAGGGAGAGAGACAGACAGACAGAAGTATAGCAGGAAGCTGTTGGGGTGTATTAGGGTTGGGGGGTAGAGAGAGACAGGGAGAGAGACAGATAGCAGGAAGGTGTTGGGGTGTATTGGGGGTGGGGGATAGAGAGAGACAGGGAGAGAGACAGATAGCAGGAAGGTGTTGGGGTGTATTAGGGGTGGGGGTAGAGAGAGACAGGGAGAGAGAGACAGACAGAAGTATAGCAGGAAGCTGTTGGGGTGTATTAGGGTTGGGGGGTAGAGAGAGACAAGGAGAGGGACAGATAGCAGGAAGGTGTTGGGGTGTATTAGGGGTGGGGGGGTAGAGAGAGACAGGGAGAGAGAGACAGACAGAAGTATAGCAGAAAGGTTGCGGGGTGTATTAGGGGTGGGGAGTAGAGAGAGACAGGGAGAGAGACAGACAGAACGATAGCAGGAAGGTGTTGGGGTGTATTAGGGGTGGGGGGTAGAGGGAGACAGGGAGAGAGAGAGACAGACAGAAGTATAGCAGGAAGGTTGTGGGGTGTATTGGGGGTGGGGGGTAGAGAGAGACAGGGAGAGAGACAGACAGAAGGATAGCAGGAAGGTGTTGGGGTGTATTAGGGGTGGGGGGTAGAGAGAGACAGGGAGAGAGACAGACAGATAGAAGTATAGCAGGAAGGTGTTGGGGTGTATTGGGGGTGGCGGTAGAGAGAGACAGGGAGAGAGACAGACAGAACGATAGCAGGAAGGTGTTGGGGTGTACTGGGGATGGGGTAGAGAGAGACAGGGAGAGAGACAGACAGAAGGATAGCAGGAAGGTGTTGGGGTGTACTGGGGATGGGGTAGAGAGAGACAGGGAGAGAGACAGATAGAAGGATAGCAGGAAGGTGTTGGGGTGTATTGGGGGTGGGGGGTAGAGAGAGACATGGAGAGAGACAGACAGAAGTATAGCAGGAAGGTTGTGGAGTGTATTGGGGGTGGGGGTAGAGAGAGACAGGGAGAGAGACAGACAGATTGATAGCAGGAAGGTGTTGGGGTGTATTAGGGGTGGGGGGTAGAGAGGGACAGGGAGAGAGACAGACAGACAGAAGTATAGCAGGATGGTTGTGGGGTGCATTGGGGGTGGGGGTAGAGAGAGACAGTTAGAGAGACAGACAGAACGATAGCAGGAATGTGTTGGGGTGTATTGGGGGTGGGGGTAGAGAGAGACGAGGAGAGAGACAGATAGCAGCAAGGTTGTGGGGTGTATTAGGGGTGGGGGGTAGAGAGAGACAGGGAGAGAGACAGATAGCAGGAAGCTGTTGGGGTGTATTAGGGGTGGGGGTAGAGAGAGACAAGGAGAGAGACAGACAGACAGAAGTATAGCAGGAAGGTGTTGGGGTGTATTAGGGGTGGGGGATAGAGAGAGACATGGAGAGAGACAGATAGCAGGAAGGTGTTGGGGTGTATTAGGGGTGGGGGTAGAGAGAGACAGGGAGAGAGACAGACAGACAGAAGTATAGCAGGAAGCTGTTGGGGTGTATTAGGGTTGGGGGGTAGAGAGAGACAAGGAGAGGGACAGATAGCAGGAAGGTGTTGGGGTGTATTAGGGGTGGGGGTAGATAGAGACATGGAGAGAGACAGACAGAACGATAGCAGGAAGGTGTTGGGGTGTATTAGGGGTGGGGGTAGAGAGAGACAGAGAGAGAGACAGACAGACAGACAGAAGTATAGCAGGAAGGTTTTGGGGTGTATTGGGGGTGGGGGTAGAGAGAGACAGCTAGAGAGACAGACAGAACGATAGCAGGAATGTGTTGGGGTGTATTGGGGGTGGGGGTAGAGAGAGACGAGGAGAGAGACAGATAGCAGCAAGGTTGTGGGGTGTATTAGGGGTGGGGGGTAGAGAGAGACAGGGAGAGAGACAGATAGCAGGAAGCTGTTGGGGTGTATTAGGGGTGGGGGTAGAGAGAGACAGGGAGAGAGACAGACAGACAGAAGTATAGCAGGAAGGTGTTGGGGTGTATTAGGGGTGGGGGATAGAGAGAGACAGGGAGAGAGACAGATAGCAGGAAGGTGTTGGGGTGTATTAGGGGTGGGGGTAGAGAGAGACAGGGAGAGAAACAGACAGACAGAAGTATAGCAGGAAGCTGTTGGGGTGTATTAGGGTTGGGGGGTAGAGAGAGACAGGGAGAGAGACAGATAGCAGGAAGGTGTTGGGGTGTATTGGGGGTGGGGGATAGAGAGAGACAGGGAGAGAGACAGATAGCAGGAAGGTGTTGGGGTGTATTAGGGGTGGGGGTAGGGAGAGACAGGGAGAGAGACAGACAGACAGAAGTATAGCAGGAAGCTGTTGGGGTGTATTAGGGTTGGGGGGTAGAGAGAGACAAGGAGAGGGACAGATAGCAGGAAGGTGTTGGGGTGTATTAGGGGTGGGGGGGTAGAGAGAGACAGGGAGAGAGAGACAGACAGAAGTATAGCAGAAAGGTTGCGGGGTGTATTAGGGGTGGGGGGTAGAGAGAGACAGGGAGAGAGACAGACAGAACGATAGCAGGAAGGTGTTGGGGTGTATTAGGGGTGGGGGGTAGAGAGAGACAGGGAGAGAGAGAGACAGACAGAAGTATAGCAGGAAGGTTGTGGGGTGTATTGGGGGTGGGGGGTAGAGAGAGACAGGGAGAGAGACAGACAGAAGGATAGCAGGAAGGTGTTGGGGTGTATTAGGGGTGGGGGGTAGAGAGAGACAGGGAGAGAGACAGACAGATAGAAGTATAGCAGGAAGGTGTTGGGGTGTATTGGGGGTGGCGGTAGAGAGAGACAGGGAGAGAGACAGACAGAACGATAGCAGGAAGGTGTTGGGGTGTACTGGGGATGGGGTAGAGAGAGACAGGGAGAGAGACAGACAGAAGGATAGCAGGAAGGTGTTGGGGTGTACTGGGGATGGGGTAGAGAGAGACAGGGAGAGAGACAGATAGAAGGATAGCAGGAAGGTGTTGGGGTGTATTGGGGGTGGGGGGTAGAGAGAGACATGGAGAGAGACAGACAGAAGTATAGCAGGAAGGTTGTGGAGTGTATTGGGGGTGGGGGTAGAGAGAGACAGGGAGAGAGACAGACAGACAGAAGTATAGCAGGATGGTTGTGGGGTGCATTGGGGGTGGGGGTAGAGAGAGACAGCTAGAGAGACAGACAGAACGATAGCAGGAATGTGTTGGGGTGTATTGGGGGTGGGGGTAGAGAGAGACGAGGAGAGAGACAGATAGCAGCAAGGTTGTGGGGTGTATTAGGGGTGGGGGGTAGAGAGAGACAGGGAGAGAGACAGACAGACAGAAGTATAGCAGGATGGTTGTGGGGTGCATTGGGGGTGGGGGTAGAGAGAGACAGCTAGAGAGACAGACAGAACGATAGCAGGAATGTGTTGGGGTGTATTGGGGGTGGGGGTAGAGAGAGACGAGGAGAGAGACAGATAGCAGCAAGGTTGTGGGGTGTATTAGGGGTGGGGGGTAGAGAGAGACAGGGAGAGAGACAGATAGCAGGAAGCTGTTGGGGTGTATTAGGGGTGGGGGTAGAGAGAGACAGGGAGAGAGACAGACAGACAGAAGTATAGCAGGAAGGTGTTGGGGTGTATTAGGGGTGGGGGATAGAGAGAGACAGGGAGAGAGACAGATAGCAGGAAGGTGTTGGGGTGTATTAGGGGTGGGGGTAGAGAGAGACAGGGAGAGAGACAGACAGACAGAAGTATAGCAGGAAGCTGTTGGGGTGTATTAGGGTTGGGGGGTAGAGAGAGACAGGGAGAGAGACAGATAGCAGGAAGGTGTTGGGGTGTATTGGGGGTGGGGGATAGAGAGAGACAGGGAGAGAGACAGATAGCAGGAAGGTGTTGGGGTGTATTAGGGGTGGGGGTAGAGAGAGACAGGGAGAGAGACAGACAGACAGAAGTATAGCAGGAAGCTGTTGGGGTGTATTAGGGTTGGGGGGTAGAGAGAGACAGGGAGAGAGACAGACAGAAGGATAGCAGGAAGGTGTTGGGGTGTATTAGGGGTGGGGGGTAGAGAGAGACAGGGAGAGAGACAGACAGATAGAAGTATAGCAGGAAGGTGTTGGGGTGTATTGGGGTTGGTGGTAGAGAGAGACAGGGAGAGAGACAGACAGAACGATAGCAGGAAGGTGTTGGGGTGTACTGGGGATGGGGTAGAGAGAGACAGGGAGAGAGACAGACAGAAGGATAGCAGGAAGGTGTTGGGGTGTACTGGGGATGGGGTAGAGAGAGACAGGGAGAGAGACAGATAGAAGGATAGCAGGAAGGTGTTGGGGTGTATTGGGGGTGGGGGGTAGAGAGAGACATGGAGAGAGACAGACAGAAGTATAGCAGGAAGGTTGTGGAGTGTATTGGGGGTGGGGGTAGAGAGAGACAGGGAGAGAGACAGACAGATTGATAGCAGGAAGGTGTTGGGGTATATTAGGGGTGGGGGGTAGAGAGAGACAGGGAGAGAGACAGACAGACAGAAGTATAGCAGGATGGTTGTGGGGTGCATTGGGGGTGGGGGTAGAGAGAGACAGCTAGAGAGACAGACAGAACGATAGCAGGAATGTGTTGGGGTGTATTGGGGGTGGGGGTAGAGAGAGACGAGGAGAGAGACAGATAGCAGCAAGGTTGTGGGGTGTATTAGGGGTGGGGGGTAGAGAGAGACAGGGAGAGAGACAGATAGCAGGAAGCTGTTGGGGTGTATTAGGGGTGGGGGTAGAGAGAGACAGGGAGAGAGACAGACAGACAGAAGTATAGCAGGAAGGTGTTGGGGTGTATTAGGGGTGGGGGATAGAGAGAGACAGGGAGAGAGACAGATAGCAGGAAGGTGTTGGGGTGTATTAGGGGTGGGGGTAGAGAGAGACAGGGAGAGAGACAGACAGACAGAAGTATAGCAGGAAGCTGTTGGGGTGTATTAGGGTTGGGGGGTAGAGAGAGACAGGGAGAGAGACAGATAGCAGGAAGGTGTTGGGGTGTATTGGGGGTGGGGGATAGAGAGAGACAGGGAGAGAGACAGATAGCAGGAAGGTGTTGGGGTGTATTAGGGGTGGGGGTAGAGAGAGACAGGGAGAGAGACAGACAGACAGAAGTATAGCAGGAAGCTGTTGGGGTGTATTAGGGTTGGGGGGTAGAGAGAGACAAGGAGAGGGACAGATAGCAGGAAGGTGTTGGGGTGTATTAGGGGTGGGGGGGTAGAGAGAGACAGGGAGAGAGAGACAGACAGAAGTATAGCAGAAAGGTTGCGGGGTGTATTAGGGGTGGGGGGTAGAGAGAGACAGGGAGAGAGACAGACAGAACGATAGCAGGAAGGTGTTGGGGTGTATTAGGGGTGGGGGGTAGAGAGAGACAGGGAGAGAGAGAGACAGACAGAAGTATAGCAGGAAGGTTGTGGGGTGTATTGGGGGTGGGGGTAGAGAGAGACATGGAGAGAGACAGACAGAAGAATAGCAGGAAGGTTGTGGGGTGTATTAGGGGTGGGGGGTAGAGAGAGACAGGGAGAGAGACAGACAGAAGGATAGCAGGAAGGTGTTGGGGTTGTATTAGGGGTGGGGGGTAGAGAGAGACAGGGAGAGAGACAGACAGACAGAACGATAGCAGGATGGTTGTGGGGTGCATTGGGGGTGGGGGTAGAGAGAGACAGCTAGAGAGACAGACAGAACGATAGCAGGAATGTGTTGGGGTGTATTGGGGGTGGGGGTAGAGAGAGACGAGGAGAGAGACAGATAGCAGCAAGGTTGTGGGGTGTATTAGGGGTGGGGGGTAGAGAGAGACAGGGAGAGAGACAGATAGCAGGAAGCTGTTGGGGTGTATTAGGGGTGGGGGTAGAGAGAGACAGGGAGAGAGACAGACAGACAGAAGTATAGCAGGAAGGTGTTGGGGTGTATTAGGGGTGGGGGATAGAGAGAGACAGGGAGAGAGACAGATAGCAGGAAGGTGTTGGGGTGTATTAGGGGTGGGGGTAGAGAGAGACAGGGAGAGAGACAGACAGACAGAAGTATAGCAGGAAGCTGTTGGGGTGTATTAGGGTTGGGGGGTAGAGAGAGACAGGGAGAGACACAGATAGCAGGAAGGTGTTGGGGTGTATTGGGGGTGGGGGATAGAGAGAGACAGGGAGAGAGACAGATAGCAGGAAGGTGTTGGGGTGTATTAGGGGTGGGGGTAGAGAGAGACAGGGAGAGAGACAGACAGACAGAAGTATAGCAGGAAGCTGTTGGGGTGTATTAGGGTTGGGGGGTAGAGAGAGACAAGGAGAGGGACAGATAGCAGGAAGGTGTTGGGGTGTATTAGGGGTGGGGGGGTAGAGAGAGACAGGGAGAGAGAGACAGACAGAAGTATAGCAGAAAGGTTGCGGGGTGTATTAGGGGTGGGGGGTAGAGAGAGACAGGGAGAGAGACAGACAGAACGATAGCAGGAAGGTGTTGGGGTGTATTAGGGGTGGGGGGTAGAGAGAGACAGGGAGAGAGAGAGACAGACAGAAGTATAGCAGGAAGGTTGTGGGGTGTATTGGGGGTGGGGGGTAGAGAGAGACAGGGAGAGAGACAGACAGAAGGATAGCAGGAAGGTGTTGGGGTTGTATTAGGGGTGGGGGGTAGAGAGAGACAGGGAGAGAGACAGACAGATAGAAGTATAGCAGGAAGGTGTTGGGGTGTATTGGGGGTGGCGGTAGAGAGAGACAGGGAGAGAGACAGACAGAACGATAGCAGGAAGGTGTTGGGGTGTACTGGGGATGGGGTAGAGAGAGACAGGGAGAGAGACAGACAGAAGGATAGCAGGAAGGTGTTGGGGTGTACTGGGGATGGGGTAGAGAGAGACAGGGAGAGAGACAGATAGAAGGATAGCAGGAAGGTGTTGGGGTGTATTGGGGGTGGGGGGTAGAGAGAGACATGGAGAGAGACAGACAGAAGTATAGCAGGAAGGTTGTGGAGTGTATTGGGGGTGGGGGTAGAGAGAGACAGGGAGAGAGACAGACAGATTGATAGCAGGAAGGTGTTGGGGTGTATTAGGGGTGGGGGGTAGAGAGAGACAGGGAGAGAGACAGACATACAGAAGTATAGCAGGATGGTTGTGGGGTGCATTGGGGGTGGGGGGTAGAGAGAGACAGGGAGAGAGACAGACAGTATGATAGCAGGAAGCTGTTGGGGTGTATTAGGGGTGGGGGTAGAGAGAGACAGACAGAAGTATAGCAGGAAGGTTGTGGAGTGTATTAGGGGTGGGGATAGAGAGAGAAAGGGAGAGAGAAAGACAGACAGAAGTATAGCAGGAAGGTTGTGGGGTGTATTGGGGGTGGGGGTAGAGAGAGACATGGAGAGAGACATACAGAACGATAGCAGGAAGGTGTTGGGGTGAATTAGGGGTGGGGGTAGAGAGAGACAAGGAGAGCGAGAGACAGACAGAAGTATAGCAGGAAGGTTGTGGGGTGTATTAGGGGTGGGGGTAGAGATAGACAAGGAGAGAGAGAGACAGACAGAAGTATAGCAGGAAGGTTGTGGGGTGTATTAGGGGTGGGGGTAGAGATAGACAGGGAGAGAGACAGACAGACAGACAGAAGAATAGCAGGAAGGTTGTGGGGTGTATTGGGGGTGGGGGTAGAGAGAGACATGGAGAGAGACAGACAGAACGATAGCAGGAAGGTGTTGGGGTGTATTAGGGGTGGGGGTAGAGAGAGACAGAGAGAGAGACAGACAGACAGACAGAAGTATAGCAGGAAGGTTTTGGGGTGTATTGGGGGTGGGGGTAGAGAGAGACAGCTAGAGAGACAGACAGAACGATAGCAGGAATGTGTTGGGGTGTATTGGGGGTGGGGGTAGAGAGAGACGAGGAGAGAGACAGATAGCAGCAAGGTTGTGGGGTGTATTAGGGGTGGGGGGTAGAGAGAGACAGGGAGAGAGACAGATAGCAGGAAGCTGTTGGGGTGTATTAGGGGTGGGGGTAGAGAGAGACAGGGAGAGAGACAGATAGCAGGAAGGTGTTGGGGTGTATTAGGGGTGGGGTTAGAGAGAGACAGGGAGAGAGACAGACAGAAGTATAGCAGGAAGGTGTTGGGGTGTATTAGGGGTGGGGGGTAGAGAGAGACAGGGAGAGAGAGACAGACAGAAGTATAGCAGGAAGGTTGTGGGGTGTATTAGGGGTGGGGGGTAGAGAGAGACAGGGAGAGAGACAGACAGAAGTATAGCAGGAAGGTGTTGGGGTGTATTAGGGGTGGGGGTAGAGAGAGACAGGGAGAGAGACAGACAGACAGAAGTATAGCAGGAAGCTGTTGGGGTGTATTAGGGGTGGGGGGTAGAGAGAGACAGGGAGAGAGACAGACAGAAGTATAGCAGGAAGGTGTTGGGGTGTATTAGGGGTGGGGGTAGAGAGAGACAGGGAGAGAGACAGATAGCAGGAAGGTGTTGGGGTGTATTAGGGGTGGGGTTAGAGAGAGACAGGGAGAGAGACAGACAGAAGTATAGCAGGAAGGTGTTGGGGTGTATTAGGGGTGGGGGGTAGAGAGAGACAGGGAGAGAGACAGACAGAACGATAGCAGGAAGGTGTTGGGGTGTATTAGGGGTGGGGGGTAGAGAGAGACAGGGAGAGAGACAGACAGAAGTATAGCAGGAAGGTTGTGGGGTGTATTAGGGGTGGGGGGTAGAGAGAGACAGGGAGAGAGACAGAGAGAAGTATAGCAGGAATTTGTTGGGGCGTATTAGGGGTGGGGGGTAGAGAGAGACAGACAGACAGAAGTATAGCAGGAAGGTGTTGGGGTTTATTAGGGGTGGGGGATAGAGAGAGACAAGGAGAGAGAGAGACAGACAGAAGTATAGCAGGAAGGTTGTGGGGTGTATTGGGGGTGGGGGTAGAGAGAGACATGGAGAGACACAGACAGAACGATAGCAGGAAGGTGTTGGTGTGTATTAGGGGTGGGGGTAGAGAGAGACAGAGAGAGAGACAGACAGACAGACAGAAGTATATCAGGAAGGTTTTGGGGTGTATTGGGGGTGGAGGTAGAGAGAGACAGGGAGAGAGACAGACAGAACGATAGCAGGAATGTGTTGGGGTGTATTGGGGGTGGGGGTAGAGAGAGACAGGGAGAGAGACAGATAGCAGGAAGGTGTTGCGGTGTATTAGGGTTGGGGGGGTAGAGAGAGACAGTGAGAGAGAGACAGACAGAAGTATAGCAGGAAGGTTGTGGGGTGTATTAGGGGTGGGGGGTAGAGAGAGACAGGGAGAGAGACAGATAGTAGGAAGGTGTTGGGGTGTATTAGTAGTGGGGGGTAGAGAGAGATAGGGAGAGAGACAGATAGCAGGAAGGTGTTGGGGTGTATTGGGGGTGGGGGATAGAGAGAGACAGGGAGAGAGACAGATAGCAGGAAGGTGTTGGGGTGTATTAGGGGTGGGGGTAGAGAGAGACAGGGAGAGAGACAGACAGACAGAAGTATAGCAGGAAGCTGTTGGGGTGTATTAGGGTTGGGGGGTAGAGAGAGACAGGGAGAGAGACAGACAGAAGGATAGCAGGAAGGTGTTGGGGTGTATTAGGGGTGGGGGGTAGAGAGAGACAGGGAGAGAGACAGACAGATAGAAGTATAGCAGGAAGGTGTTGGGGTGTATTGGGGGTGGCGGTAGAGAGAGACAGGGAGAGAGACAGACAGAACGATAGCAGGAAGGTGTTGGGGTGTACTGGGGATGGGGTAGAGAGAGACAGGGAGAGAGACAGACAGAAGGATAGCAGGAAGGTGTTGGGGTGTACTGGGGATGGGGTAGAGAGAGACAGGGAGAGAGACAGATAGAAGGATAGCAGGAAGGTGTTGGGGTGTATTGGGGGTGGGGGGTAGAGAGAGACAGGGAGAGAGACAGATAGTAGGAAGGTGTTGGGGTGTATTAGTAGTGGGGGGTAGAGAGAGATAGGGAGAGAGACAGATAGCAGGAAGGTGTTGGGGTGTATTGGGGGTGGGGGGTAGAGAGAGACATGGAGAGAGACAGACAGAAGTATAGCAGGAAGGTTGTGGAGTGTATTGGGGGTGGGGGTAGAGAGAGACAGGGAGAGAGACAGACAGATTGATAGCAGGAAGGTGTTGGGGTGTATTAGGGGTGGGGGGTAGAGAGAGACAGGGAGAGAGACAGACATACAGAAGTATAGCAGGATGGTTGTGGGGTGCATTGGGGGTGGGGGGTAGAGAGAGACAGGGAGAGAGACAGACAGTATGATAGCAGGAAGCTGTTGGGGTGTATTAGGGGTGGGGGTAGAGAGAGACAGACAGAAGTATAGCAGGAAGGTTGTGGAGTGTATTAGGGGTGGGGATAGAGAGAGAAAGGGAGAGAGAAAGACAGACAGAAGTATAGCAGGAAGGTTGTGGGGTGTATTGGGGGTGGGGGTAGAGAGAGACATGGAGAGAGACATACAGAACGATAGCAGGAAGGTGTTGGGGTGAATTAGGGGTGGGGGTAGAGAGAGACAAGGAGAGCGAGAGACAGACAGAAGTATAGCAGGAAGGTTGTGGGGTGTATTAGGGGTGGGGGTAGAGATAGACAAGGAGAGAGAGAGACAGACAGAAGTATAGCAGGAAGGTTGTGGGGTGTATTAGGGGTGGGGGTAGAGATAGACAGGGAGAGAGACAGACAGACAGACAGAAGAATAGCAGGAAGGTTGTGGGGTGTATTGGGGGTGGGGGTAGAGAGAGACATGGAGAGAGACAGACAGAACGATAGCAGGAAGGTGTTGGGGTGTATTAGGGGTGGGGGTAGAGAGAGACAGAGAGAGAGACAGACAGACAGACAGAAGTATAGCAGGAAGGTTTTGGGGTGTATTGGGGGTGGGGGTAGAGAGAGACAGCTAGAGAGACAGACAGAACGATAGCAGGAATGTGTTGGGGTGTATTGGGGGTGGGGGTAGAGAGAGACGAGGAGAGAGACAGATAGCAGCAAGGTTGTGGGGTGTATTAGGGGTGGGGGGTAGAGAGAGACAGGGAGAGAGACAGATAGCAGGAAGCTGTTGGGGTGTATTAGGGGTGGGGGTAGAGAGAGACAGGGAGAGAGACAGATAGCAGGAAGGTGTTGGGGTGTATTAGGGGTGGGGTTAGAGAGAGACAGGGAGAGAGACAGACAGAAGTATAGCAGGAAGGTGTTGGGGTGTATTAGGGGTGGGGGGTAGAGAGAGACAGGGAGAGAGAGACAGACAGAAGTATAGCAGGAAGGTTGTGGGGTGTATTAGGGGTGGGGGGTAGAGAGAGACAGGGAGAGAGACAGACAGAAGTATAGCAGGAAGGTGTTGGGGTGTATTAGGGGTGGGGGTAGAGAGAGACAGGGAGAGAGACAGACAGACAGAAGTATAGCAGGAAGCTGTTGGGGTGTATTAGGGGTGGGGGGTAGAGAGAGACAGGGAGAGAGACAGACAGAAGTATAGCAGGAAGGTGTTGGGGTGTATTAGGGGTGGGGGTAGAGAGAGACAGGGAGAGAGACAGATAGCAGGAAGGTGTTGGGGTGTATTAGGGGTGGGGTTAGAGAGAGACAGGGAGAGAGACAGACAGAAGTATAGCAGGAAGGTGTTGGGGTGTATTAGGGGTGGGGGGTAGAGAGAGACAGGGAGAGAGACAGACAGAACGATAGCAGGAAGGTGTTGGGGTGTATTAGGGGTGGGGGGTAGAGAGAGACAGGGAGAGAGACAGACAGAAGTATAGCAGGAAGGTTGTGGGGTGTATTAGGGGTGGGGGGTAGAGAGAGACAGGGAGAGAGACAGAGAGAAGTATAGCAGGAATTTGTTGGTGCGTATTAGGGGTGGGGGGTAGAGAGAGACAGACAGACAGAAGTATAGCAGGAAGGTGTTGGGGTTTATTAGGGGTGGGGGATAGAGAGAGACAAGGAGAGAGAGAGACAGACAGAAGTATAGCAGGAAGGTTGTGGGGTGTATTGGGGGTGGGGGTAGAGAGAGACATGGAGAGAGACAGACAGAACGATAGCAGGAAGGTGTTGGTGTGTATTAGGGGTGGGGGTAGAGAGAGACAGAGAGAGAGACAGACAGACAGACAGAAGTATATCAGGAAGGTTTTGGGGTGTATTGGGGGTGGAGGTAGAGAGAGACAGGGAGAGAGACAGACAGAACGATAGCAGGAATGTGTTGGGGTGTATTGGGGGTGGGGGTAGAGAGAGACAGGGAGAGAGACAGATAGCAGGAAGGTGTTGCGGTGTATTAGGGTTGGGGGGGTAGAGAGAGACAGTGAGAGAGAGACAGACAGAAGTATAGCAGGAAGGTTGTGGGGTGTATTAGGGGTGGGGGGTAGAGAGAGACAGGGAGAGAGACAGATAGTAGGAAGGTGTTGGGGTGTATTAGTAGTGGGGGGTAGAGAGAGATAGGGAGAGAGACAGATAGCAGGAAGGTGTTGGGGTGTATTGGGGGTGGGGGATAGAGAGAGACAGGGAGAGAGACAGATAGCAGGAAGGTGTTGGGGTGTATTAGGGGTGGGGGTAGAGAGAGACAGGGAGAGAGACAGACAGACAGAAGTATAGCAGGAAGCTGTTGGGGTGTATTAGGGTTGGGGGGTAGAGAGAGACAGGGAGAGAGACAGACAGAAGGATAGCAGGAAGGTGTTGGGGTGTATTAGGGGTGGGGGGTAGAGAGAGACAGGGAGAGAGACAGACAGATAGAAGTATAGCAGGAAGGTGTTGGGGTGTATTGGGGGTGGCGGTAGAGAGAGACAGGGAGAGACAGACAGAACGATAGCAGGAAGGTGTTGGGGTGTACTGGGGATGGGGTAGAGAGAGACAGGGAGAGAGACAGACAGAAGGATAGCAGGAAGGTGTTGGGGTGTACTGGGGATGGGGTAGAGAGAGACAGGGAGAGAGACAGATAGAAGGATAGCAGGAAGGTGTTGGGGTGTATTGGGGGTGGGGGGTAGAGAGAGACATGGAGAGAGACAGACAGAAGTATAGCAGGAAGGTTGTGGAGTGTATTGGGGGTGGGGGTAGAGAGAGACAGGGAGAGAGACAGACAGATTGATAGCAGGAAGGTGTTGGGGTGTATTAGGGGTGGGGGGTAGAGAGAGACAGGGAGAGAGACAGACAAACAGAAGTATAGCAGGATGGTTGTGGGGTGCATTGGGGGTGGGGGTAGAGAGAGACAGCTAGAGAGACAGACAGAACGATAGCAGGAATGTGTTGGGGTGTATTGGGGGTGGGGGTAGAGAGAGACGAGGAGAGAGACAGATAGCAGCAAGGTTGTGGGGTGTATTAGGGGTGGGGGGTAGAGAGAGACAGGGAGAGAGACAGATAGCAGGAAGCTGTTGGGGTGTATTAGGGGTGGGGGTAGAGAGAGACAGGGAGAGAGACAGACAGACAGAAGTATAGCAGGAAGGTGTTGGGGTGTATTAGGGGTGGGGGATAGAGAGAGACAGGGAGAGAGACAGATAGCAGGAAGGTGTTGGGGTGTATTAGGGGTGGGGGTAGAGAGAGACAGGGAGAGAGACAGACAGACAGAAGTATAGCAGGAAGCTGTTGGGGTGTATTAGGGTTGGGGGGTAGAGAGAGACAGGGAGAGAGACAGATAGCAGGAAGGTGTTGGGGTGTATTGGGGGTGGGGGATAGAGAGAGACAGGGAGAGAGACAGATAGCAGGAAGGTGTTGGGGTGTATTAGGGGTGGGGGTAGAGAGAGACAGGGAGAGAGACAGACAGACAGAAGTATAGCAGGAAGCTGTTGGGGTGTATTAGGGTTGGGGGGTAGAGAGAGACAAGGAGAGGGACAGATAGCAGGAAGGTGTTGGGGTGTATTAGGGGTGGGGGGGTAGAGAGAGACAGGGAGAGAGAGACAGACAGAAGTATAGCAGAAAGGTTGCGGGGTGTATTAGGGGTGGGGGGTAGAGAGAGACAGGGAGAGAGACAGACAGAACGATAGCAGGAAGGTGTTGGGGTGTATTAGGGGTGGGGGGTAGAGAGAGACAGGGAGAGAGAGAGACAGACAGAAGTATAGCAGGAAGGTTGTGGGGTGTATTGGGGGTGGGGGGTAGAGAGAGACAGGGAGAGAGACAGACAGAAGGATAGCAGGAAGGTGTTGGGGATGTATTAGGGGTCGGGGGTAGAGAGAGACAGGGAGAGAGACAGACAGATAGAAGTATAGCAGGAAGGTGTTGGGGTGTATTGGGGGTGGCGGTAGAGAGAGACAGGGAGAGAGACAGACAGAACGATAGCAGGAAGGTGTTGGGGTGTACTGGGGATGGGGTAGAGAGAGACAGGGAGAGAGACAGACAGAAGGATAGCAGGAAGGTGTTGGGGTGTACTGGGGATGGGGTAGAGAGAGACAGGGAGAGAGACAGATAGAAGGATAGCAGGAAGGTGTTGGGGTGTATTGGGGGTGGGGGGTAGAGAGAGACATGGAGAGAGACAGACAGAAGTATAGCAGGAAGGTTGTGGAGTGTATTGGGGGTGGGGGTAGAGAGAGACAGGGAGAGAGACAGACAGATTGATAGCAGGAAGGTGTTGGGGTGTATTAGGGGTGGGGGGTAGAGAGAGACAGGGAGAGAGACAGACATACAGAAGTATAGCAGGATGGTTGTGGGGTGTATTAGGGGTGGGGGTAGAGAGAGACAGACAGAAGTATAGCAGGAAGGTTGTGGGGTGTATTGGGGGTGGGGGGTAGAGAGAGACAGGGAGAGAGACAGACAGAAGGATAGCAGGAAGGTGTTGGGGTTGTATTAGGGGTGGGGGGTAGAGAGAGACAGGGAGAGAGACAGACAGATAGAAGTATAGCAGGAAGGTGTTGGGGTGTATTGGGGGTGGCGGTAGAGAGAGACAGGGAGAGAGACAGACAGAACGATAGCAGGAAGGTGTTGGGGTGTACTGGGGATGGGGTAGAGAGAGACAGGGAGAGAGACAGACAGAAGGATAGCAGGAAGGTGTTGGGGTGTACTGGGGATGGGGTAGAGAGAGACAGGGAGAGAGACAGATAGAAGGATAGCAGGAAGGTGTTGGGGTGTATTGGGGGTGGGGGGTAGAGAGAGACATGGAGAGAGACAGACAGAAGTATAGCAGGAAGGTTGTGGAGTGTATTGGGGGTGGGGGTAGAGAGAGACAGGGAGAGAGACAGACAGATTGATAGCAGGAAGGTGTTGGGGTGTATTAGGGGTGGGGGGTAGAGAGAGACAGGGAGAGAGACAGACATACAGAAGTATAGCAGGATGGTTGTGGGGTGCATTGGGGGTGGGGGTAGAGAGAGACAGGGAGAGAGACAGACAGATTGATAGCAGGAAGGTGTTGGGGTGTATTAGGGGTGGGGGGTAGAGAGAGACAGGGAGAGAGACAGATAGAACGATATCAGGAAGGTGTTGGGGTGTATTGGGGGTGGGGGGTAGAGAGAGACAGGGAGAGAGACAGACAGTATGATAGCAGGAAGCTGTTGGGGTGTATTAGGGGTGGGGGTAGAGAGAGACAGACAGAAGTATAGCAGGAAGGTTGTGGAGTGTATTAGGGGTGGGGATAGAGAGAGAAAGGGAGAGAGAAAGACAGACAGAAGTATAGCAGGAAGGTTGTGGGGTGTATTAGGGGTGGGGGTAGAGATAGACAAGGAGAGAGAGAGACAGACAGAAGTATAGCAGGAAGGTTGTGGGGTGTATTAGGGGTGGGGGTAGAGATAGACAGGGAGAGAGACAGACAGACAGACAGAAGAATAGCAGGAAGGTTGTGGGGTGTATTGGGGGTGGGGGTAGAGAGAGACATGGAGAGAGACAGACAGAACGATAGCAGGAAGGTGTTGGGGTGTATTAGGGGTGGGGGTAGAGAGAGACAGAGAGAGAGACAGACAGACAGACAGAAGTATAGCAGGAAGGTTTTGGGGTGTATTGGGGGTGGGGGTAGAGAGAGACAGCTAGAGAGACAGACAGAACGATAGCAGGAATGTGTTGGGGTGTATTGGGGGTGGGGGTAGAGAGAGACGAGGAGAGAGACAGATAACAGCAAGGTTGTGGGGTGTATTAGGGGTGGGGGGTAGAGAGAGACAGGGAGAGAGACAGATAGCAGGAAGCTGTTGGGGTGTATTAGGGGTGGGGGTAGAGAGAGACAGGGAGAGAGACAGACAGACAGAAGTATAGCAGGAAGGTGTTGGGGTGTATTAGGGGTGGGGGATAGAGAGAGACAGACAGACAGAAGTATAGCAGGAAGGTGTTGGGGTGTATTAGGGGTGGGGGTAGAGAGAGACAGGGAGAGAGACAGATAGCAGGAAGGTGTTGGGGTGTATTAGGGGTGGGGTTAGAGAGAGACAGGGAGAGAGACAGACAGAAGTATAGCAGGAAGGTGTTGGGGTGTATTAGGGGTGGGGGGTAGAGAGAGACAGGGAGAGAGAGACAGACAGAAGTATAGCAGGAAGGTTGTGGGGTGTATTAGGGGTGGGGGGTAGAGAGAGACAGGGAGAGAGACAGACAGAAGTATAGCAGGAAGGTGTTGGGGTGTAATAGGGGTGGGGGTAGAGAGAGACAGGGAGAGAGACAGACAGACAGAAGTATAGCAGGAAGCTGTTGGGGTGTATTAGGGGTGGGGGGTAGAGCGAGACAGGGAGAGAGACAGACAGAAGTATAGCAGGAAGGTGTTGGGGTGTATTAGGGGTGGGGGTAGAGAGAGACAGGGAGAGAGACAGATAGCAGGAAGGTGTTGGGGTGTATTAGGGGTGGGGTTAGAGAGAGACAGGGAGAGAGACAGACAGAAGTATAGCAGGAAGGTGTTGGGGTGTATTAGGGGTGGGGGGTAGAGAGAGACAGGGAGAGAGACAGACAGAACGATAGCAGGAGAGTGTTGGGGTGTATTAGTGTTGGGGGGTAGAGAGAGACAGGGAGAGAGACAGACAGAAGTATAGCAGGAAGGTTGTGGGGTGTATTAGGGGTGGGGGGTAGAGAGAGACAGGGAGCGAGACAGAGAGAAGTATAGCAGGAATTTGTTGGGGCGGATTAGGGGTGGGGGGTAGAGAGAGACAGACAGACAGAAGTATAGCAGGAAGGTGTTGGGGTTTATTAGGGGTGGGGGATAGAGAGAGACAAGGAGAGAGAGAGACAGACAGAAGTATAGCAGGAAGGTTGTTGGGTGTATTGGGGGTGGGGGTAGAGAGAGACATGGAGAGAGACAGACAGAACGATAGCAGGAAGGTGTTGGTGTGTATTAGGGGTGGGGGTAGAGAGAGACAGAGAGAGAGACAGACAGACAGACAGAAGTATAGCAGGAAGGTGTTGGGGTGTATTGGGGGTGGAGGTAGAGAGAGACAGGGAGAGAGACAGACAGAACGATAGCAGGAATGTGTTGGGGTGTATTGGGGGTGGGGGTAGAGGGAGAGAGAGGGAGAGAGACAGATAGCAGGAAGGTGTTGCGGTGTATTAGGGTTGGGGGGGTAGAGAGAGACAGTGAGAGAGAGACAGACAGAAGTATAGCAGGAAGGTTGTGGGGTGTATTAGGGGTGGGGGGTAGAGAGAGACAGGGAGAGAGACAGATAGTAGGAAGGTGTTGGGGTGTATTAGTAGTGGGGGGTAGAGAGAGATAGGGAGAGAGACAGATAGCAGGAAGGTGTTGGGGTATATTAGGGTTGGGGGGGTAGAGAGAGACAGGGAGAGAGAGACAGACATAAGTATAGCAGGAAGGTTGTGGGGTGTATTAGGGGTTGGGGGGTAGAGGGAGACAGGGAGAGAGAGACAGACAGAAGTATAGCAGGAAGGTTGTGGGGTGTATTAGGGGTGGGGGGTAGAGAGAGACAGGGAGAGAGACAGACATAACGATAGCAGGAAGGTGTTGGGGTGTATTAGCGGTGGGGGGTAGAGAGAGACAGGGAGAGAGACAGACAGAAGTATAGCAGGAAGGTTGTGGGGTGTATTAGGGGTGGGGGGTAGAGAGAGACAGGGAGAGAGACAGACAGAAGTATAGCAGGAATTTGTTGGGGCGTATTAGGGGTGGGGGGTAGAGAGAGACAGGGAGAGAGACAGACAGACAGAAGTATAGCAGGAAGGTTGTGGGGTGTATTAGGGGTGGGGGATAGAGAGAGACAAGGAGATAGAGAGACAGACAGAAGTATAGCAGGAAGGTTGTGGGGTGTATTAGGGGTGGGGTAGAGAGACAGAGAGAGAGACAGATAGCAGGAAGGTGTTGGGGTGTATTAGGGTTGGGGGGGTAGAGACAGACAGACAGAATTATAGCAGGAAGGTTGTGGGGTATATTAGGGGTGGGGGGTAGAGAGAGACAGGTAGAGAGACAGATAGCAGGAAGGTGTTGGGGTGTATTAGGAGTGGGGGTAGAGAGAGACAGGGAGAGAGACAGAACGATAGCAGGAAGGTGTTGGGGTGTATTAGGGGTGTGGGGTAGAGAGAGACAGGGAGAGAGAGAGACAGACAGAACGATAGCAGGAAGGTGTTGGGGTGTATTAGGGTTGGGGGGTAGAGAGAGACAGGGAGAGAGAGACAGACAGAAGTATAGCAGGAAGGTTGTGGGGTGTATTAGGGGTGGGGGGTAGAGAGAGACAGGGAGAGAGACAGAACGATAGCAGGAAGGTGTTGGGGTGTATTAGGGGTGTGGGGTAGAGAGAGACAGGGAGAGAGAGAGACAGACAGAACGATAGCAGGAAGGTGTTGGGGTGTATTAGGGGTGGGGGGTAGAGAGAGACAGGGAGAGAGAGAGACAGACAGAAGTATAGCAGGAAGGTTGTGTGGTGTATTAGGGGTGGGGGGTAGAGAGAGACAGGGAGAGAGACAGACAGAAGTAAAGCAGGAAGGTGTTGGGGCGTATTAGGGGTGGGGGGTAGAGAGAGACAGGGAGAGAGACAGACAGACAGAAGTATAGCAGGAATGTTGTGGGGTGTATTAGGGGTGGGGGTAGAGAGAGACAGGGAGAGAGACAGACAGACAGACATAAGTATAGCAGGAAGGTTGTGGGGTGTATTGGGGGTGAGGGTAGAGTGAGACATGGAGAGAGACAGACAGAACGATAGCAGGAAGGTGGTGGGGTGTATTAGGGGTGGGGGTAGAGAGAGACAGAGAGAGAGAGACAGACAGAAGTATAGCAGGAAGGTTGTGTGGTGTATTAGGGGTGGGGGGTAGATAGAGACAGGGAGAGAGACAGACAGAAGTATAGCAGGAAGGTGTTGGGTGTATTAGGGGTGGGGGTAGAGAGAGACAGGGAGAGAGACAGATGGCAGGAAGGTGTTGGGGTGTATTAGGGGTGGGGGTAGAGAGAGACAGGGAGAGAGAGACAGACAGAAGTATAGCAGGAAGGTTGTGGGGTGTATTAGGAGTGCTGGGTAGAGAGAGACAGGGAGAGAGACAGACAGAACGATAGCAGGAAGGTGTTGGGGTGTATTGGGGGTGGGGGTAGAGAGAGACAGGGAGAGAGACAGACAGAACGATAGCAGGAAGGTGTTGGGGTGTTTTAGGGGTGGGGGGTAGAGAGAGACAGGGAGAGAGACAGACAGAACGATAGAAGGAAGGTGTTGGGGTGTATTAGGGGTGGGGGTAGAGAGAGACAGGGAGAGAGACAGACAGAAGTATAGCAGGAAGGTTGTGGAGTGTATTGGGGGTGGGGGTAGAGAGAGACAGGGAGAGAGACAGACAGAAGTATAGCAGGAAGGTGTTGGGGTGTATTAGGGGTGGGGGGTAGAGAGAGACAGGGAGAGAGACAGACAGAACGATAGCAGGAAGGTGTTGGGGTGTATTAGGGTTGGGGTAGAGAGAGACAGGGAGAGAGACAGACAGAAGTATAGCAGGAAGGTTGTGGAGTGTATTGGGGGTGGAGGTAGAGAGAGACAGGGAGAGAGACAGACAGAATGATAGCAGGAAGGTGTTTTGGTGTATTAGGGGTGGGAGGTAGAGAGAGACAGGGAGAGAGACAGACAGACAGAAGTATATCAGGAAGCTGTTGGGGTGTGATTGGGGTGGGGGGTAGAGAGAGACAGGGAGAAAGACAGATAGCAGGAAGGTGTTGGGGTGTATTAGGGGTGGGGGTAGAGAGAGACAGGGAGAGAGACAGACAGACAGAAGTATAGCAGGAAGGTGTTGGGGTGTATTAGGGGTGGGGGATAGAGAGAGACAAGGAGAGAGAGAGACAGACAGAAGTATAGCAGGAAGGTTGTGGGGTGTATTAGGGGTGGGGGTAGAGAGAGACATGGAGAGAGACAGACAGAACGATAGCAGGAAGGTGTTGGGGTGTATTAGGGGTGGGGGTAGAGAGAGACAGAGAGAGAGACAGACAGACAGACAGACAGAAGTATAGCAGGAAGGTTTTGGGGTGTATTGGGGGTGGGGGTAGAGAGAGACAGGGAGAGTGACAGACAGAACGATAGCAGGAATGTGTTGGGGTGTATTGGGGGTGGGGGTAGAGAGAGACAGGGAGAGAGACAGATAGAAGGAAGGTGTTGGGGTGTATTAGGGTTTGGGGGGTAGAGAGAGACAGGGAGAGAGAGAGACAGACAGAAGTATAGCAGGAAGGTTGTGTGGTGTATTAGGGGTGGGGGGTAGAGAGAGACAGGGAGAGAGACAGACAGAAGTATAGCAGGAAGGTGTTGGGGCGTATTAGGGGTGGGGGGTAGAGAGAGACAGGGAGAGAGACAGACAGACAGAAGTATAGCAGGAAGGTTGTGGGGTGTATTAGGGTTGGGGGGTAGAGAGAGACAGGGAGAGAGACAGACAGAAGTATAGCAGGAAGGTTGTGTGGTGTATTAGGGGTGGGGGGTAGAGAGAGACAGGGAGAGAGACAGACAGAAGTATAGCAGGAAGGTGTTGGGTGTATTAGGGGTGGGGGTAGAGAGAGACAGGGAGAGAGACAGATAGCAGGAAGGTGTTGGGGCGTATTAGGGGTGGGGGGGTAGAGAGAGACAGGGAGAGAGACAGACAGACAGAAGTATAGCAGGAAGGTGTTGGGGTGTATTAGGGGTGGGGGGGTAGAGAGAGACAGAGAGAGAGACAGACAGACAGAAGTATAGCAGGAAGGTGTTTGGGCGTATTAGGGGTGGGGGGTAGAGAGAGACAGGGAGAGAGACAGACAGACAGAAGTATAGCAGGAAGGTGTTGGGGTGTATTAGGGGTGGGGGATAGAGAGAGACAAGGAGAGAGAGAGACAGACAGAAGTATAGCAGGAAGGTTGTGGGGTGTATTAGGGGTGGGGGTAGAGAGAGACAGGGAGAGAGACAGACAGACATAAGTATAGCAGGAAGGTTGTGGGGTGTATTGGGGGTGAGGGTAGAGTGAGACATGGAGAGAGACAGACAGAACGATAGCTGGAAGGTGTTGGGGTGTATTAGGGGTGGGGGTAGAGAGAGACAGAGAGACAGACAGACAGACAGAAGTATAGCAGGAAGGTTTTGGGGTGTATTGGGGGTGGGGGTAGAGAGAGACAGGGAGAGAGACAGACAGAACGATAGCAGGAAGGTGTTGGGGTGTATTAGGGGTGGGGGGTAGAGAGAGCCAGGGAGAGAGACAGAAAGACAGAAGTATAGCAGGAAGGTGTTGGGGTGTATTAGGGGTGGGGGTAGAGAGAGACAGGGAGAGAGACAGACAGAAGTATAGCAGGAAGGTTGTGGAGTGTATTTGGGGTGGAGGTAGAGAGAGACAGGGAGAGAGACAGACAGACAGAATGATAGCAGGAAGGTGTTTTGGTGTATTAGGGGTGGGGGGTAGAGAGAGACAGGGAGAGAGATAGACAGACAGAATGATAGCAGGAAGGTGTTTTGGTGTATTAGGGGTGGGGGGTAGAGAGAGACAGGGAGAGAGACAGACAGACAGAAGTATAGCAGGAAGCTGTTGGGGTGTGATAGGGGTGGGGGGTAGAGAGAGACAGGGAGAGAGACAGAGAGCAGGAAGGTGTTGGGGTGTATTAGGGGTGGGGGTAGAGAGAGACAGGGAGAGAGACAGACAGACAGAAGTATAGCAGGAAGGTGTTGGGGTGTATTAGGGGTGGGGGGGGTAGAGAGAGACAGGGAGAGAGAGACAGACAGAAGTATAGCAGGAAGGTTGTGGGGTGTATTAGGGGTGCTGGGTAGAGAGAGACAGGGAGAGAGACAGACGGAACGATAGCAGGAAGGTGTTGGGGTGTATTAGGGGTGGGGGGTAGAGAGAGACAGGGAGAGAGACAGACAGACAGAAGTATAGCAGGAAGGTTGTGGGGTGTATTAGGGGTGGGGGGTAGAGAGAGACAGGGAGAGAGACAGACAGACAGACAGAAGTATAGCAGGAAGGATGTGGGGTGTATTGGGGGTGGAGGTAGAGATAGACAGGGAGAGAGACAGAAAGAAGTATAGCAGGAAGGTGTTGGGGTGTATTAGGGGTGGGGGGTAGAGAGAGACAGGGAGAGAGACAGACAGAAGTATAGCAGGAAGGTTGTGGGGTGTATTAGGGGTGGGGGTAGAGAGAGACAGGGAGAGAGACAGACAGAAGTATAGCAGGAAGGTGTTGGGGTGTATTAGGGGTGGGGGGTAGAGAGAGACAGGGAGAGAGACAGACAGACAGAAGTATAGCAGGAAGGTGTTGGGGTGTATTAGGGGTGGGGGGGTAGAGAGAGACAGGGAGAGAGAGAGACAGACAGAAGTATAGCGGGAAGGTGTTGGGGTGTATTAGGGGTGGGGGGTAGAGAGAGACATGGAGAGAGACAGACAGAGCGATAGCAGGAAGGTGCTGGGTGTATTAGAGGTGGGGGTAGAGAGAGACAGAGAGAGAGACAGACAGACAGACAGACAGACAGAAGTATATCAGGAAGGTTTTGGGGTGTATTGGGTGTGGGGGTAGAGAGAGACAGGGAGAGAGACAGACAGAAGTATAGCAGGAAGGTGTTGGGGTGTATTAGGGGTGGGGGGTAGAGAGAGACAGGGAGAGAGACAGACAGAACGATAGCAGGAAGGTGTTGGGGTGTATTAGGAGTGGGGGGTAGAGAGAGACAGAGAGAGAGAGAGACAGACAGAAGTATAGCAGGAAGGTTGTGGGGTGTATTAGGGGTGGGGGGTAGAGAGAGACAGGGAGAGAGACATACAGAACGATAGCAGGAATGTGTTGGGGTGTATTGGGGGTGGGGGTAGAGAGAGACAGGGAGAGAGACAGATAGAAGGAAGGTGTTGGGGTGTATTAGGGTTTGGGGGGTAGAGAGAGACAGGGAGAGAGAGAGACAGACAGAAGTATAGCAGGAAGGTTGTGTGGTGTATTAGGGGTGGGGGGTAGAGAGAGACAGGGAGAGAGACAGACAGAAGTATAGCAGGAAGGTGTTGGGGCGTATTAGGGGTGGGGGGTAGAGAGAGACAGGGAGAGAGACAGACAGACAGAAGTATAGCAGGAAGGTTGTGGGGTGTATTAGGGGTGGGGGGTAGAGAGAGACAGGGAGAGAGACAGACAGAAGTATAGCAGGAAGGTTGTGTGGTGTATTAGGGGTGGGGGGTAGAGAGAGACAGGGAGAGAGACAGACAGAAGTATAGCAGGAAGGTGTTGGGGTGTATTAGGGGTGGGGGTAGAGAGAGACAGGGAGAGAGACAGATAGCAGGAAGGTGTTGGGGTGTATTAGGGGTGGGGTTAGAGAGAGACAGGGAGAGAGACAGACAGAAGTATAGCAGGAAGGTGTTGGGGTGTATTAGGGGTGGGGGGTAGAGAGAGACAGGGAGAGAGACAGACAGAATGATAGCAGGAAGGTGTTGGGGTGTATTAGGGGTGGGGGGTAGAGAGAGACAGGGAGAGAGACAGACAGAAGTATAGCAGGAAGGTTGTGGGGTGTATTAGGGGTGGGGGGTAGAGAGAGACAGGGAGCGAGACAGAGAGAAGTATAGCAGGAATTTGTTGGGGCGTATTAGGGGTGGGGGGTAGAGAGAGACAGACAGACAGAAGTATAGCAGGAAGGTGTTGGGGTTTATTAGGGGTGGGGGATAGAGAGAGACAAGGAGAGAGAGAGACAGACAGAAGTATAGCAGGAAGGTTGTGGGGTGTATTGGGGGTGGGGGTAGAGAGAGACATGGAGAGAGACAGACAGAACGATAGCAGGAAGGTGTTGGTGTGTATTAGGGGTGGGGGTAGAGAGAGACAGAGAGAGAGACAGACAGACAGACAGAAGTATAGCAGGAAGGTTTTGGGGTGTATTGGGGGTGGAGGTAGAGAGAGACAGGGAGAGAGACAGACAGAACGATAGCAGGAATGTGTTGGGGTGTATTGGGGGTGGGGGTAGAGGGAGAGAGAGGGAGAGAGACAGATAGCAGGAAGGTGTTGCGGTGTATTAGGGTTGGGGGGGTAGAGAGAGACAGTGAGAGAGAGACAGACAGAAGTATAGCAGGAAGGTTGTGGGGTGTATTAGGGGTGGGGGGTAGAGAGAGACAGGGAGAGAGACAGATAGTAGGAAGGTGTTGGGGTGTATTAGTAGTGGGGGGTAGAGAGAGATAGGGAGAGAGACAGATAGCAGGAAGGTGTTGGGGTATATTAGGGTTGGGGGGGTAGAGAGAGACAGGGAGAGAGAGACAGACATAAGTATAGCAGGAAGGTTGTGGGGTGTATTAGGGGTTGGGGGGTAGAGGGAGACAGGGAGAGAGAGACAGACAGAAGTATAGCAGGAAGGTTGTGGGGTGTATTAGGGGTGGGGGGTAGAGAGAGACAGGGAGAGAGACAGACATAACGATAGCAGGAAGGTGTTGGGGTGTATTAGCGGTGGGGGGTAGAGAGAGACAGGGAGAGAGACAGACAGAAGTATAGCAGGAAGGTTGTGGGGTGTATTAGGGGTGGGGGGTAGAGAGAGACAGGGAGAGAGACAGACAGAAGTATAGCAGGAATTTGTTGGGGCGTATTAGGGGTGGGGGGTAGAGAGAGACAGGGAGAGAGACAGACAGACAGAAGTATAGCAGGAAGGTTGTGGGGTGTATTAGGGGTGGGGGATAGAGAGAGACAAGGAGATAGAGAGACAGACAGAAGTATAGCAGGAAGGTTGTGGGGTGTATTAGGGGTGGGGTAGAGAGACAGAGAGAGAGACAGATAGCAGGAAGGTGTTGGGGTGTATTAGGGTTGGGGGGGTAGAGACAGACAGACAGAATTATAGCAGGAAGGTTGTGGGGTATATTAGGGGTGGGGGGTAGAGAGAGACAGGTAGAGAGACAGATAGCAGGAAGGTGTTGGGGTGTATTAGGAGTGGGGGTAGAGAGAGACAGGGAGAGAGACAGATAGCAGGAAGGTGTTGGGGTGTATTAGGGTTGGGGGGTAGAGAGAGACAGGGAGAGAGAGACAGACAGAAGTATAGCAGGAAGGTTGTGGGGTGTATTAGGGGTGGGGGGTAGAGAGAGACAGGGAGAGAGACAGAACGATAGCAGGAAGGTGTTGGGGTGTATTAGGGGTGTGGGGTAGAGAGAGACAGGGAGAGAGAGAGACAGACAGAACGATAGCAGGAAGGTGTTGGGGTGTATTAGGGGTGGGGGGTAGAGAGAGACAGGGAGAGAGAGAGACAGACAGAAGTATAGCAGGAAGGTTGTGTGGTGTATTAGGGGTGGGGGGTAGAGAGAGACAGGGAGAGAGACAGACAGAAGTAAAGCAGGAAGGTGTTGGGGCGTATTAGGGGTGGGGGGTAGAGAGAGACAGGGAGAGAGACAGACAGACAGAAGTATAGCAGGAATGTTGTGGGGTGTATTAGGGGTGGGGGTAGAGAGAGACAGGGAGAGAGACAGACAGACAGACATAAGTATAGCAGGAAGGTTGTGGGGTGTATTGGGGGTGAGGGTAGAGTGAGACATGGAGAGAGACAGACAGAACGATAGCAGGAAGGTGGTGGGGTGTATTAGGGGTGGGGGTAGAGAGAGACAGAGAGAGAGAGACAGACAGAAGTATAGCAGGAAGGTTGTGTGGTGTATTAGGGGTGGGGGGTAGATAGAGACAGGGAGAGAGACAGACAGAAGTATAGCAGGAAGGTGTTGGGTGTATTAGGGGTGGGGGTAGAGAGAGACAGGGAGAGAGACAGATGGCAGGAAGGTGTTGGGGTGTATTAGGGGTGGGGGTAGAGAGAGACAGGGAGAGAGAGACAGACAGAAGTATAGCAGGAAGGTTGTGGGGTGTATTAGGAGTGCTGGGTAGAGAGAGACAGGGAGAGAGACAGACAGAACGATAGCAGGAAGGTGTTGGGGTGTATTGGGGGTGGGGGTAGAGAGAGACAGGGAGAGAGACAGACAGAACGATAGCAGGAAGGTGTTGGGGTGTTTTAGGGGTGGGGGGTAGAGAGAGACAGGGAGAGAGACAGACAGAACGATAGAAGGAAGGTGTTGGGGTGTATTAGGGGTGGGGGTAGAGAGAGACAGGGAGAGAGACAGACAGAAGTATAGCAGGAAGGTTGTGGAGTGTATTGGGGGTGGGGGTAGAGAGAGACAGGGAGAGAGACAGACAGAAGTATAGCAGGAAGGTGTTGGGGTGTATTAGGGGTGGGGGGTAGAGAGAGACAGGGAGAGAGACAGACAGAACGATAGCAGGAAGGTGTTGGGGTGTATTAGGGTTGGGGTAGAGAGAGACAGGGAGAGAGACAGACAGAAGTATAGCAGGAAGGTTGTGGAGTGTATTGGGGGTGGAGGTAGAGAGAGACAGGGAGAGAGACAGACAGAATGATAGCAGGAAGGTGTTTTGGTGTATTAGGGGTGGGAGGTAGAGAGAGACAGGGAGAGAGACAGACAGACAGAAGTATATCAGGAAGCTGTTGGGGTGTGATAGGGGTGGGGGGTAGAGAGAGACAGGGAGAAAGACAGATAGCAGGAAGGTGTTGGGGTGTATTAGGGGTGGGGGTAGAGAGAGACAGGGAGAGAGACAGACAGACAGAAGTATAGCAGGAAGGTGTTGGGGTGTATTAGGGGTGGGGGATAGAGAGAGACAAGGAGAGAGAGAGACAGACAGAAGTATAGCAGGAAGGTTGTGGGGTGTATTAGGGGTGGGGGTAGAGAGAGACATGGAGAGAGACAGACAGAACGATAGCAGGAAGGTGTTGGGGTGTATTAGGGGTGGGGGTAGAGAGAGACAGAGAGAGAGACAGACAGACAGACAGAAGTATAGCAGGAAGGTTTTGGGGTGTATTGGGGGTGGGGGTAGAGAGAGACAGGGAGAGTGACAGACAGAACGATAGCAGGAATGTGTTGGGGTGTATTGGGGGTGGGGGTAGAGAGAGACAGGGAGAGAGACAGATAGAAGGAAGGTGTTGGGGTGTATTAGGGTTTGGGGGGTAGAGAGAGACAGGGAGAGAGAGAGACAGACAGAAGTATAGCAGGAAGGTTGTGTGGTGTATTAGGGGTGGGGGGTAGAGAGAGACAGGGAGAGAGACAGACAGAAGTATAGCAGGAAGGTGTTGGGGCGTATTAGGGGTGGGGGGTAGAGAGAGACAGGGAGAGAGACAGACAGACAGAAGTATAGCAGGAAGGTTGTGGGGTGTATTAGGGTTGGGGGGTAGAGAGAGACAGGGAGAGAGACAGACAGAAGTATAGCAGGAAGGTTGTGTGGTGTATTAGGGGTGGGGGGTAGAGAGAGACAGGGAGAGAGACAGACAGAAGTATAGCAGGAAGGTGTTGGGTGTATTAGGGGTGGGGGTAGAGAGAGACAGGGAGAGAGACAGATAGCAGGAAGGTGTTGGGGCGTATTAGGGGTGGGGGGGTAGAGAGAGACAGGGAGAGAGACAGACAGACAGAAGTATAGCAGGAAGGTGTTGGGGTGTATTAGGGGTGGGGGGGTAGAGAGAGACAGAGAGAGAGACAGACAGACAGAAGTATAGCAGGAAGGTGTTTGGGCGTATTAGGGGTGGGGGGTAGAGAGAGACAGGGAGAGAGACAGACAGACAGAAGTATAGCAGGAAGGTGTTGGGGTGTATTAGGGGTGGGGGATAGAGAGAGACAAGGAGAGAGAGAGACAGACAGAAGTATAGCAGGAAGGTTGTGGGGTGTATTAGGGGTGGGGGTAGAGAGAGACAGGGAGAGAGACAGACAGACATAAGTATAGCAGGAAGGTTGTGGGGTGTATTGGGGGTGAGGGTAGAGTGAGACATGGAGAGAGACAGACAGAACGATAGCTGGAAGGTGTTGAGGTGTATTAGGGGTGGGGGTAGAGAGAGACAGAGAGACAGACAGACAGACAGAAGTATAGCAGGAAGGTTTTGGGGTGTATTGGGGGTGGGGGTAGAGAGAGACAGGGAGAGAGACAGACAGAACGATAGCAGGAAGGTGTTGGGGTGTATTAGGGGTGGGGGGTAGAGAGAGCCAGGGAGAGAGACAGAAAGACAGAAGTATAGCAGGAAGGTGTTGGGGTGTATTAGGGGTGGGGGTAGAGAGAGACAGGGAGAGAGACAGACAGAAGTATAGCAGGAAGGTTGTGGAGTGTATTGGGGGTGGAGGTAGAGAGAGACAGGGAGAGAGACAGACAGACAGAATGATAGCAGGAAGGTGTTTTGGTGTATTAGGGGTGGGGGGTAGAGAGAGACAGGGAGAGAGATAGACAGACAGAATGATAGCAGGAAGGTGTTTTGGTGTATTAGGGGTGGGGGGTAGAGAGAGACAGGGAGAGAGACAGACAGACAGAAGTATAGCAGGAAGCTGTTGGGGTGTGATAGGGGTGGGGGGTAGAGAGAGACAGGGAGAGAGACAGAGAGCAGGAAGGTGTTGGGGTGTATTAGGGGTGGGGGTAGAGAGAGACAGGGAGAGAGACAGACAGACAGAAGTATAGCAGGAAGGTGTTGGGGTGTATTAGGGGTGGGGGGGGGGTAGAGAGAGACAGGGAGAGAGAGACAGACAGAAGTATAGCAGGAAGGTTGTGGGGTGTATTAGGGGTGCTGGGTAGAGAGAGACAGGGAGAGAGACAGACGGAACGATAGCAGGAAGGTGTTGGGGTGTATTAGGGGTGGGGGGTAGAGAGAGACAGGGAGAGAGACAGACAGACAGAAGTATAGCAGGAAGGTTGTGGGGTGTATTAGGGGTGGGGGGTAGAGAGAGACAGGGAGAGAGACAGACAGACAGACAGAAGTATAGCAGGAAGGATGTGGGGTGTATTGGGGGTGGAGGTAGAGATAGACAGGGAGAGAGACAGAAAGAAGTATAGCAGGAAGGTGTTGGGGTGTATTAGGGGTGGGGGGTAGAGAGAGACAGGGAGAGAGACAGACAGAAGTATAGCAGGAAGGTTGTGGGGTGTATTAGGGGTGGGGGTAGAGAGAGACAGGGAGAGAGACAGACAGAAGTATAGCAGGAAGGTGTTGGGGTGTATTAGGGGTGGGGGGTAGAGAGAGACAGGGAGAGAGACAGACAGACAGAAGTATAGCAGGAAGGTGTTGGGGTGTATTAGGGGTGGGGGGGGTAGAGAGAGACAGGGAGAGAGAGAGACAGACAGAAGTATAGCGGGAAGGTGTTGGGGTGTATTAGGGGTGGGGGGTAGAGAGAGACATGGAGAGAGACAGACAGAGCGATAGCAGGAAGGTGCTGGGTGTATTAGAGGTGGGGGTAGAGAGAGACAGAGAGAGAGACAGACAGACAGACAGACAGAAGTATATCAGGAAGGTTTTGGGGTGTATTGGGTGTGGGGGTAGAGAGAGACAGGGAGAGAGACAGACAGAAGTATAGCAGGAAGGTGTTGGGGTGTATTAGGGGTGGGGGGTAGAGAGAGACAGGGAGAGAGACAGACAGAACGATAGCAGGAAGGTGTTGGGGTGTATTAGGAGTGGGGGGTAGAGAGAGACAGAGAGAGAGAGAGACAGACAGAAGTATAGCAGGAAGGTTGTGGGGTGTATTAGGGGTGGGGGGTAGAGAGAGACAGGGAGAGAGACATACAGAACGATAGCAGGAATGTGTTGGGGTGTATTGGGGGTGGGGGTAGAGAGAGACAGGGAGAGAGACAGATAGAAGGAAGGTGTTGGGGTGTATTAGGGTTTGGGGGGTAGAGAGAGACAGGGAGAGAGAGAGACAGACAGAAGTATAGCAGGAAGGTTGTGTGGTGTATTAGGGGTGGGGGGTAGAGAGAGACAGGGAGAGAGACAGACAGAAGTATAGCAGGAAGGTGTTGGGGCGTATTAGGGGTGGGGGGTAGAGAGAGACAGGGAGAGAGACAGACAGACAGAAGTATAGCAGGAAGGTTGTGGGGTGTATTAGGGGTGGGGGGTAGAGAGAGACAGGGAGAGAGACAGACAGAAGTATAGCAGGAAGGTTGTGTGGTGTATTAGGGGTGGGGGGTAGAGAGAGACAGGGAGAGAGACAGACAGAAGTATAGCAGGAAGGTGTTGGGTGTATTAGGGGTGGGGGTAGAGAGAGACAGGGAGAGAGACAGATAGCAGGAAGGTGTTGGGGCGTATTAGGGGTGGGGGGGTAGAGAGAGACAGGGAGAGAGACAGACAGACAGAAGTATAGCAGGAAGGTGTTGGGGTGTATTAGGGGTGGGGGGGTAGAGAGAGACAGAGAGAGAGACAGACAGACAGAAGTATAGCAGGAAGGTGTTTGGGCGTATTAGGGGTGGGGGGTAGAGAGAGACAGGGAGAGAGACAGACAGACAGAAGTATAGCAGGAAGGTGTTGGGGTGTATTAGGGGTGGGGGATAGAGAGAGACAAGGAGAGAGAGAGACAGACAGAAGTATAGCAGGAAGGTTGTGGGGTGTATTAGGGGTGGGGGTAGAGAGAGACAGAGAGACAGACAGACAGACAGAAGTATAGCAGGAAGGTTTTGGGGTGTATTGGGGGTGGGGGTAGAGAGAGACAGGGAGAGAGACAGACAGAACGATAGCAGGAAGGTGTTGGGGTGTATTAGGGGTGGGGGGTAGAGAGAGCCAGGGAGAGAGACAGAAAGACAGAAGTATAGCAGGAAGGTGTTGGGGTGTATTAGGGGTGGGGGGTAGAGAGAGACAGGGAGAGAGATAGACAGACAGAAGTATAGCAGGAAGCTGTTGGGGTGTATTAGGGGTGGGGGTAGAGAGAGACAGGGAGAGAGACAGACAGAAGTATAGCAGGAAGGTTGTGGAGTGTATTGGGGGTGGAGGTAGAGAGAGACAGGGAGAGAGACAGACAGACAGAATGATAGCAGGAAGGTGTTTTGGTGTATTAGGGGTGGGGGGTAGAGAGAGACAGGGAGAGAGATAGACAGACAGAATGATAGCAGGAAGGTGTTTTGGTGTATTAGGGGTGGGGGGTAGAGAGAGACAGGGAGAGAGACAGACAGACAGAAGTATAGCAGGAAGCTGTTGGGGTGTGATAGGGGTGGGGGGTAGAGAGAGACAGGGAGAGAGACAGAGAGCAGGAAGGTGTTGGGGTGTATTAGGGGTGGGGGTAGAGAGAGACAGGGAGAGAGACAGACAGACAGAAGTATAGCAGGAAGGTGTTGGGGTGTATTAGGGGTGGGGGGGGGTAGAGAGAGACAGGGAGAGAGAGACAGACAGAAGTATAGCAGGAAGGTTGTGGGGTGTATTAGGGGTGCTGGGTAGAGAGAGACAGGGAGAGAGACAGACGGAACGATAGCAGGAAGGTGTTGGGGTGTATTAGGGGTGGGGGGTAGAGAGAGACAGGGAGAGAGACAGACAGACAGAAGTATAGCAGGAAGGTTGTGGGGTGTATTAGGGGTGGGGGGTAGAGAGAGACAGGGAGAGAGACAGACAGAAGTATAGCAGGAAGGTTGTGGGGTGTATTAGGGGTGGGGGTAGAGAGAGACAGGGAGAGAGACAGACAGAAGTATAGCAGGAAGGTGTTGGGGTGTATTAGGGGTGGGGGGTAGAGAGAGACAGGGAGAGAGACAGACAGACAGAAGTATAGCAGGAAGGTGTTGGGGTGTATTAGGGGTGGGGGGGGTAGAGAGAGACAGGGAGAGAGAGAGACAGACAGAAGTATAGCGGGAAGGTGTTGGGGTGTATTAGGGGTGGGGGGTAGAGAGAGACATGGAGAGAGACAGACAGAGCGATAGCAGGAAGGTGCTGGGTGTATTAGAGGTGGGGGTAGAGAGAGACAGAGAGAGAGACAGACAGACAGACAGACAGACAGAAGTATATCAGGAAGGTTTTGGGGTGTATTGGGTGTGGGGGTAGAGAGAGACAGGGAGAGAGACAGACAGAAGTATAGCAGGAAGGTGTTGGGGTGTATTAGGGGTGGGGGGTAGAGAGAGACAGGGAGAGAGACAGACAGAACGATAGCAGGAAGGTGTTGGGGTGTATTAGGAGTGGGAGGTAGAGAGAGACAGAGAGAGAGAGAGACAGACAGAAGTATAGCAGGAAGGTTGTGGGGTGTATTAGGGGTGGGGGGTAGAGAGAGACAGGGAGAGAGACATACAGAACGATAGCAGGAAGGTGTTGGGGTGTATTAGGGGTGGGGGGTAGAGAGAGACAGGGAGAGAGACAGACAGACAGAAGTATAGCAGGAAGGTGTTGGGGTGTATTAGGGGTGGGGGATAAAGAGAGACAGGGAGAGGGAGAGACAGACAGAAGTATAGCAGGAAGGTGTTGGGGTGTATTAGGGGTGGGGGGTAGAGAGAGACAGGGAGAGAGACAGACAGAACTATAGCAGGAAGGTTGTGGGTGTATTAGGGGTGGGGGTAGAGAGAGACAGGGAGAGAGACAGACAGAACGATAGCAGGAAGGTGTTGGGGTGTATTAGGGGTGGGGGGTAGAGAGAGACAGGGAGAGAGAGACACAGACAGAAGAATAGCAGGAAGGTTGTAGGGTGTATTAGGGGTGGGGGGTAGAGAGAGACAGGGAGAGAGACAGACAGAACGATAGCAGGAAGGTGTTGGGGTGTATTAGGGGTGGGGGGTAGAGAGAGACAGGGAGAGAGAGAGACAGACAGAAGAATAGCAGGAAGGTTGTGGGGTGTATTAGGGGTGGGGGGTAGAGAGAGACAGGGAGAGAGACAGACAGAAGTATAGCAGGAAGGTGTTGGGGTGTATTAGGGGTCGGGGGTAGAGAGAGACAGGGAGAGAGACAGACAGACAGAAGTATAGCAGGAAGGTGTTGGGGTGTATTAGGGGTGGGGGATAGAGAGAGACAGGGAGAGAGAGAGACAGACAGAAGTATAGCAGGAAGGTGTTGGGGTGTATTAGGGGTGGGGGGTAGAGAGAGACAGGGAGAGAGACAGACAGAACGATAGCAGGAAGATTGTGGGGTGTATTAGGGGTGGGGGTAGAGAGAGACAGACAGAAGTATAGCAGGAAGGTTGTGGGGTGTATTAGGGGTGGGGGTAGAGAGAGAGGGAGAGAGACAGATAGCAGGAAGGTGTTGGGGTGTATTAGGGGTGGGGGGTAGAGAGAGACAGGGAGAGAGACAGGGAGAGAGACAGGGAGAGAGACAGGGAGAGAGACAGGGAGAGAGACAGATAGCAGGAAGGTGTTGGGGTGTATTAGGGGTGGGGGTTAGAGAGAGACAGGGAGAGAGACAGGGAGTACCCTACAGTGACCCAGATCAAAAGAGACCTGCCTGGTGAAGGTTACTGTACACATACAAACACTTGTGAACAGGTAAAACACACTATGTGGAAACACAATGATGTTGTACTGCCTTGCCTGCACATCAACATACACCCATAGACAACCACAGAACACTATCATTATTTCTCACACACACACTGCACACACACTGCACACACACTGCACACACACTGAATTCCCTCACTGAGCAGAATAACAGAAGCCATTCATCGCACACTGACAGCCAGTAGCATGCCCATTGTGTGTATGGCTTTGTGTGAGTTTGTATGAGTGTGTGTGTGTGTGCATGCCTGTGTGTGTGTGTGTGTGTGTGTGTGTGTGTGTGTGTGTGTGTGTGTGTGTGTGTGTGTGTGTGTGTGTGCGTGTGTGCGTGTGTGTGTGCATGCCTATGTGTGTGTGTGTGTGTGTGTGTGTGTGTGTGTGTGTTTGTGTGTGTGTGTGTGTGTGTGTTTGTGTGCATGCCTATGTGTGTGTGTGTGTGTGTGTGTGTGTGTGTGTGTGTGTGTGTGTGTGTGTGTGTGTGTGTGTGTGTGTGTGTTTTTTATTGCGTGAGAGTGTGTGACGTGTGCCCATTTCTAGTACCGCAGTACAACCAGAGACAGGCCCAAATTCACAGACTGCTAAATCCAAAGACTCGCGTGCCTTAAAACACAAAACTGCTATCATTTCACCACTGCTCTGTTCTACTCATGTATTACCAAGCATGTGTTTACATAACAGATGACCCCTTTCCACGTACCTCTGTTGTTCATTTGGGTCCCCATTAGAAAAAACACTCCACTTGGTGATATTGTTGTTAGTCGTTTTTTGGTGATTCGGTCTGTGGGACATAAATTCAGTACTATATCCGAGTGTTTTCCTTAGACAATATGACAGAAACTAACTTGTATTCCTGTTTATGGGTGGGGTTATATCCTGTCTGTTTGGCCCTGTCCGGGGCTATCATCGGATGGGGCCACAGAGTGTCTCCTGATCCCTCCTGTCTCAGCCTCCAGTATTTATGCTGCAGTAGTTTATGTGTCGGGGGGCTAGGGTCAGTCTGTTATATCTGGAGTACTTCTCCTGTCTTATCCGGTGTCCTGTGTGAATTTAAGTATGCTCTCTCTAATTCTCTCTTTCTTTCTCTCTTTCTTTCTTTCTCTCTCTCGGAGGACCTGAGCTCTAGGACCTTGCCTCAGGACTACCTGGCATGATGACTCCTTGTTGTCCCCAGTCCACCTGGCCGTGCTGCTGCTCCAGTTTCAACTGTTCTGTTTGGCTATGGAACCCTGACCTGTTCACTGTGATAACTATTATTTGACCCGGCACAGCCAGAAGAGTACTGGCCACCCCTCATAGCCTTGTTCCTCTCTAGGTTTATTACTAGGTTCTGGCCTTTCTAGGGAGTTTTTCCTAGCCACTGTGCTTCTACACCTGCATCACTTGCTGTTTTGGGGGTTTGAGGCTGGGGTTTCTGTACAGCACTTTGAGACATCAGTTGATGTAAGAAGGGCTATATAAATACATTTTATTTGATTTGTCTCCCAATAAATCTTCATGTGACTTGATCAGTGCTATCGAAACAACGTGATGTACTGTATTAACACCAGGACAGTCCACACGTCTTCCTGGATATCTGACCTCATGTAGGCCTGCTAATTTGGAGCATAGAGGAAAAAAGACAAGTTACATACTGCAGCTTCAAGGTCCTGGATGGGGAGTAAACAAAAACAATTCCACGGTGAAGTTTAGGCAGCCATTCTGAATGGTTAAGGTCTCAAGTTTGAGATAGGCTTAACACCAAACAATTAAAAACGAGTGAACACACTACCCTAAGAGCCAGAGCTTGCAGCTCTTTATCTTTTAAGGCATCTCCAGACGTCCTCGGGGACATGGATTGACGTCCAATTTCGAATTGAATCTAGCCCCACCTGTGTGTGTGTGTGTGTGTGTGTGTGTGTGTGTGTGTGTGTGTGTGTGTGTGTGTGTGTGTGTGTGTGTGTGTGTGTGTGTGTGTGTGTGTGTGTGCTTGTGTGTGTGTGTGTCTGTGGTTCAGGGGCAGACTGAGTATCATGGCTTCCTTGTTGAATTATTGATCGCTGTCTTGTCTGTGGTTCAGGGTTAAAGACACACACACCCATCGCCCCTCTTTTCAGGCACCGTTCCAAAGGTTCAACAATGTGAACGGCTCAAAGAGAGACTAAACAGTTCGCGTGGAACCCACGAAATAGAAGAAGAAGACGAACACCAGCACACCGGTCACCTTGATGCCTCAAATGATTGAAAGGGTCTACTTATACCATGACAAAAGTCATTGGTGAAACGAGCCATTCAATGGTTGGAAGCATTGAGATGTACCCGTGAGCATTTCTCTTTACTCTTAACACGTTTGTCCACATGCACCTGGTTGAACTGCTAATAAACCCGTGTCAGGTACCGGGATAATAACCCAAAGGGGGTTTCACCCGAATCAGAAGATCACAGATGATAGATAGAGGTTATGATACCTACCTAGGTTCACTCGGTCAACGCCCCACAGTCCTAAACACACGCACACCCACACGGTCCTTCACAGTACCCACTAAGAGGTCAATCACACAGTCTCTCCCGGCACTGACGGACCACGTAGGGCTTAACTCTAACCCCAAACCACACGACCGCTAAAGCTCCCTGACCTGCTCTGTGTTTGAGAGGGCCAGAGAACCACAGAGAAAGAGGACGAAAGAAGGACATGAGGGAGGGAGGGGATGGGAGGGATATGGGGGGAGGACATGGAACGAGAGAGGGGATAGAGGAACGGAGCGAGGAGAGGGGAGGAAAGAGGAGTGGGAGAAAGAGAGAGAGAGAGAAGAGAGGGGAGTGAGAAAGAGTGAAAGGTGGGCGAGGGAGAGATGGCATTTCTCTGTCTCTCTGACCCACCATCCCAGGACGGGATTACCCTCTCAATCTCTTTTTTCGCTTGAATCACAGAGACAGGGAAGGAGGGAGAGAGGGATGGATGGCTGTAGATTGGGGGTGGGGGGGGTGGGGGGTGGGGGGGGGGGGGGCTGCTGGAGACGTTTTTCCTCAAATGGGATTTCCCTCCGCTGCAGAGTGTGACTGTAATCTCCCCGGGTAAATCCCTCTTTAGCCAAAAGAAGGAAGAATAGAGGAGAAAAGGAAAAGCTGTCTTTATCCAAATCCAACTGGAAGGAAAGTGGGAGCGAGGGAAGAGAGGGAGGAGGAGGAGATGTAATTTGTCTGAGGGATTACAAGGTGAGCTGGCAGAACACTGCTGAATATATTGACTCACTGAATGTGTGTGTGTGTGTGTGTGTGTGTGTGTTTTAACATGTTAAACAAACAAACATTTGACCAACTGGGGACATTTTCTTAGAATTAGTTAGAATTAGTGTTAGGGTAAGAATTACATTAAGGGTTATGGTTAGGGGCTAGGGGCTAGGGATTAGTTTTAGGGTTAGGAGCTAGGGTTAGGGTAAGGGTTAGGGTTAGGAGCTAGGGTTAGGGTAAGGGTTAGGGTTAGGAGCTAGGGTTAGGGTAAGGGTTAGGGTTAGGGTTAGGGTAAAAGTGTGGGTTAGGGTTAGGGTAAAAGTGTGGGTTAGGGTTAGGGTAAAAGTGTGGGTTAGGGTTAGGGTAAAAGTGTGGGTTAGGGTTAGGGTAAAAGTGTGGGTTAGGGTTAGGGTAAAAGTGTGGGTTAGGGTTAAGGTAAAAGTGTGGGTTAGGGTTAGGGTAAAAGTGTGGGTTAGGGTTAGGGTAAAAGTGTGGGTTAGGGTTAGGGTAAAAGTGTGGGTTAGGGTTAGGGTAAAAGTGTGGGTTAGGGTTAGGGTAAAAGTGTGGGTTAGGGTTAGGGTAAAAGTGTGGGTTAGGGTTAGGGTAAAAGTGTGGGTTAGGGTTAGGGTAAAAGTGTGGGTTAGGGTTAGGGTAAAAGTGTGGGTTAGGGTTAGGGTAAAAGTGTGGGTTAGGGTTAGGGTAAAAGTGTGGGTTAGGGTTAGGGTAAAAGTGTGGGTTAGGGTTAGGGTAAAAGTGTGGGTTAGGGTTAGGGTAAAAGTGTGGGTTAGGGTTAGGGGTTTGGGAAAATTGGATTTGGAATGTGACTGAATTGTGTGTCACCACAATCTTAGTTGTACAAGACTGTGTGTGTGTGTGTGTGTGTGTGTGTGTGTGTGTGTGTGTGTCCATGTGTATGCACTCAATATACAGTGCCTTGCGAAAGTATTCGGCCCCCTTGAACTTTGCGACCTTTTGCCACATTTCAGGCTTCAAACATAAAGATATAAAAGTGTATTTTTTTGTGAAGAATCAACAACAAGTGGGACAAAATCAAGTGGAATGACATTTATTGGATATTTCAAACTTTTTTAACAAATCAAAAACTGAAAAATTGGGCGTGCAAAATTATTCAGCCCCTTTACTTTCAGTGCAGCAAACTCTCTCCAGAAGTTCAGTGAGGATTTCTGAATGATCCAATGTTGACCTAAATGACTAATGATGATAAATACAATCCACCTGTGTGTAATCAAGTCTCCATATAAATGCACCTGCACTGTGATAGTCTCAGAGGTCCGTTAAAAGCGCAGAGAGCATCATGAAGAACAAGGAACACACCAGGCAGGTCCGAGATACTGTTGTGAAGAAGTTTAAAGCCGGATTTGGATACAAAAAGATTTCCCAAGCTTTAAACATCCCAAGGAGCACTGTGCAAGCGATAATATTGAAATGGAAGGAGTATCAGACCACTGCAAATCTACCAAGACCTGGCCGTCCCTCTAAACTTTCAGCTCATACAAGGAGAAGACTGATCAGAGATGCAGCCAAGAGACCCATGATCACTCTGGATGAACTGCAGAGATCTACAGCTGAGGTGGGAGACTCTGTCCATAGGACAACAATCAGTTGTATATTGCACAAATCTGGCCTTTATGGAAGAGTGGCAAGAAGAAAGCCATTTCTTAAAGATATCCATAAAAAGTGTTGTTTAAAGTTTGCCACAAGCCACCTGGGAGACACACCAAACATGTGGAAGAAGGTGCTCTGGTCAGATGAAACCAAAATTGAACTTTTTGGCAACAATGAAAAATGTTATGTCTGGCGTAAAAGCAACACAGCTCATCACCCTGAACACACCATCCCCACTGTCAAACATGGTGGTGGCAGCATCATGGTTTGGGCCTGCTTTTCTTCAGCAGGGACAGGGAAGATGGTTAAAATTGATGGGAAGATGGATGGAGCCAAATACAGGACCATTCTGGAAGAAAACCTGATGGAGTCTGCAAAAGACCTGAGACTGGGACGGAGATTTGTCTTCCAACAAGACAATGATCCAAAACATAAAGCAAAATCTACAATGGAATGGTTCAAAAATAAACATATCCAGGTGTTAGAATGGCCAAGTCAAAGTACAGACCTGAATCCAATCGAGAATCTGTGGAAAGAACTGAAAACTGCTGTTCACAAATGCTCTCCATCCAACCTCACTGAGCTCGAGCTGTTTTGCAAGGAGGAATGGGAAAAAATGTCAGTCTCTCGATGTGCAAAACTGATAGAGACATACCCCAAGCGACTTACAGCTGTAATCGCAGCAAAAGGTGGCGCTACAAAGTATTAACTTAAGGGGGCTGAATAATTTTGCACGGCCAATTTTTCAGTTTTTGATTTGTTAAAAAAGTTTGAAATATCCAATAAATGTCGTTCCACTTCATGATTGTGTCCCACTTGTTGTTGATTCTTCACAAAAAAATACAGTTTTATATCTTTATGTTTGAAGCCTGAAATGTGGCAAAAGGTCGCAAAGTTCAAGGGGGCCGAATACTTTCGCAAGGCACTGTATATAAACATGTTGATACATACTTCAGGCCATTAAGCCCTGGATGGGAAAGGTCCCTTGCCAGTGCCCTCTGACCTCTGCTGTTTAGGGGTTGACAAGGGGCATCAGAGCTGCCTTACCACATCCCTATTAGTCAGTCAGGCAGCCATGTGGCATACTTCAGCACCAGGCACATGTCAACTATGTTATGCCCCAAACGCACCCCTACAAGCCCCCTACACCCAGTCCACCCACCCCTCACCCCTACGGGAGTGCACAGATCTCCCACACACAGCCCCAGAGGTCCAAAACAGAGGAGGGGAGGAGGGAGAAATAGAAGGGGAGGAAATGAGCTGTAGGCCAGAGTGAGTTCCATGTTTTGATTTGATGTGACTGTACAACAAGAGGACACCCAGAATCAGACACACACACACACACACACACACACACACACACACACACACACACACGCACACACACACACACACACACACACACACACACACACACACACACACACACACACACACACGTCTTTGCAGAGGCGGTAAGATCAAACGACAGTTGGCCAGATATGTGTCAGAGTGATGTGGCGTGAGTGTCTCTCAGTGTGTCTATGACTGACAGTGAGACAGTGGAGAGCAGAGACTTATGGGGGGACACACCCTCTGGTGCAACCCCCTCGAACATGACACACAGACCCACACCCTACAGATGACATTACACACGCTCCAAATGCTAACACACACTCAGAGGCATTTATGCTGTCATACTACATGAAGTCTCGCACTTTACATGCACACACGTGGAAAACATGGATACACTCTGAGACAGAGGAACACACATGCACAAACACACACATCCACATGCGCACACACACACGCACACACTAGAGGTCGACCGATTAATCGGAATGGCCGATTAATTAGGGACGATTTCAAGTTTTCATGACAATCGGAAATCTGTATTTTTGGACACCGATTTGGCCGATTATTTTTTTTAATCATATTTATTTTTTTACACCTTTATTTAACTAGGCAAGTCAGTTAACAACACATTCTTATTTTCAATGACAGCCTAGGAACGGTGGGTTAACTGCCTTTTTCAGGGGCAGAACGACAGATTTTAACCTTGTCAGCTCGGGGATTCGTTTTTGCAACCTTCCGGTTACTAGTCCAATGCTCTACCCACCTGCCTTACATTGCACTCCACGAGGAGCCTGCGTGGCAGGCTGACTACCTGTTACGTGAGGGCAGCAAGAAGCCAAGGTAAGTTGCTAGCTAGCATTAAACTTAGAAAAACAATCAATCTTCACATAATCACTAGTTAACTACACATGGTTGATGATGTTACTAGTTTATCTAGCGTCTCCTGCATTGCATATAATCGATGCAATTAATTCTCATCGAATCGTTGCACCAAACCTAACCATAAATATCAATGCCTTTCTTTAAAAACAATACACAGGTATATATTTTTAAACCTGCATATTTAGTTAATATTGCCTGCTAACATACATTTCTAGGGAAATTGTGTCACTTCTCTTGCGTTCCGTGCAAGTAGTCAGGGTATATGCAGCAGTTTGAGCCGCCTGGCTCGTTGCGAACTGGGTGAAGTCCATTTATTCCTAACAAAGACCGTAATTAATTTGCCAGAATTGTACATAATTATAACATAACATTGAAGGTTGTACAATGTAACAGCAATATTTAGAGTTAGGGATGCCACCCATTAGAAAAAATACTGAACGGTTCCGTATTTCACTGAAATAATAAACGTTTTGTTTTCGAAACGTTAGCTTCCGGATTTGACCATATTAATGACCAAAGGCTCGTATTTCTGTGTGTTATTATGTTATAAATAAGTATACTATTTGATATTTGATAGAGTAGTCTGACTGAGCGATGGTAGGCAGCAGCAGGCTCGTACGCATTCATTCAAACAGCACTTTCATGCGTTTTGCCAGTAGCTCTTCGCAATGCTTCAAGCATTGAGTCGTTTATGACTTCAAGCCTATCAACTCCTGAGATTAGGCTGGTGTAGCCGATGTGAAATTGCTAGCTAGTTAGCGGGGTGCATGCTAATAGCGTTTCGAAAGTCACTCGCTCTGAGACTTGGAGTAGTTGTTCTCCTTGCTCTGCAAGGGCCTTCGGCTTTCGTGGAGCGATGGGTAACGAGGCTTCGAGGGTGGCTGTTGTCGTTGTGTTCCAAGTTCGAGCCCAGGTAGGAGCGAGGAGAGGGACGGAAGCTATACCGTTACACTGGCAATACTAAAGTGCCTATAACAACATCCAACAACATCCAATAGTCAAAGGTATATGAAATACAAATGGTATAGAAAGAAATAGGCCTATTATTCCTATAATAACTACAACTTAAAACTTCTTATCTGGGAATATTGAAGACTCATGTTAAAAGGAACCACCAGCTTTCATATGTTCTCATGTTGTGAGCAAGGAACTTAAATGTTAGCTATTTTACATGGCACATATTGCACTTTTACTTTCTTCTCCAACACTTTGTTTTTGCATTATTTAAACCAAATTGAACATGCTTCATTCTTTATTTTAGGCTACATTTATTTTATTGGTGTATTATATTAAGTTAAAATAAGTGTTCATTCAGTATTATTGTACAAATAAATAAATCGGCCGATTAATCGGTATCGGGCTTTTTTTTGGTCCTCCAATAATCGGTATCGGTGTTGACAAATCATAATCTGTCGACCTTAATTTCCCTCACAGACTTTAAACATCAACTATCTGAGCAGCTAACCGATCGCTGCCGCTGTACATAGTCCATCTGTAAATAGCCCAACCCAATCTACCTACCTCATCCCCATACTGTTTGTATTTGATTTACTTTTCTGCTCTATTGCACACCAGTATCTCTACTTGCACATCATCATCTGATCATTTATCACTCCAGTGTTAATCTGCTAAATTGTAATTATTCACTCCTATGGCCTATTTATTGCCTACCTCCTCATGCCTTTTGCACACACTGTATATATACTTTTTTTTTCCCTACTGTGTTTATTGACTTGTTTACTGTGTTAATGGCTTGTTTATTGTTTACTCCATGTGTAACTCTGTGTTGTTTTCTGTGTCGCATTGCTTGTGCTTTATCTTGGCCAGGTCGCAGTTGCAAATGAGAACCTGTTCTCAACTGGCCTACCCGGTTAAATAACACACACCCGCTGTGATGGAGTTTTTAGAGTAGAGCAGGGCGCTGCGGTCAGTGTGCTATAAACTGACTACTGTCAATCGCCCTGCCCTTCCCTTCTAGGCCACCTCTCCTTCCCTCTCTTCCTCTAACTCTCTCCCTGCCACTCCATCCCTCTCTCCGTTCATCACGCCTTATATCTCATCGGGTCTTTGCCCCGTTCTCTTCCTCTCTCCCCTGTTCCGTCGGTCAACGTGACGTCCCATCTTTGACGCGGTCCCGTGGCGAAAGGTGGCACTGCCACATCCACACGCCAACCAAAACGGTCGGTACGACACCGTCTCCATGGCACCACTGGGACGCTACCACCAGTTACCGCGGGAAACTGGCTTGTTTGGCATTAGAAAGCCTGTCAAAACACTGCCGTGGAGATGGGAAATTGCGTTGCTGTTATGACGACAGTGACTCCGAGGCCCTCTCTATCTCTCTTTTAGTTCTCTCTCTCTCATCGTCTTCTCTCCCACTCCCTTCTTTCAACGGCTCTTCACGCTTCCGCATCATGTCATGATAGAATGCAACAACAAGTGTTTGGTAACGTTATATCAGGGCAACTCAAAGACAAACCTACCGGCACAAAGGATTAGGAAGGATCAACATCAATTGTGAAAAGGGGAGATTACGAAAACGAGAAAAAAAGGAGAGCACGAAGACAATAGGCAGGACAAACCAGATTACCCGGCAACTGTTGGTTAAATCCCTCCACTTATCAACACATTCTCCGTCCATCTTTCTCTTCCTCTATCCCTCTCTCAACCCTCCATCCCTCCTGTTATGTCCATGAAGCGTGGCACCTCACTCTCTGAGCCACAGGTAGGGTCGGAAGTACTATTGTCAGCTCTGCTTTTCTCGGTTTCTCGCCCGCATCTACCCCTTGACCTGAGAAAGAGGGATGGAGCGATGGAGGGAGCGAGAGATGGAGAGAATGAAAGCATAAGGCAAAGACAGAGAGAGAATAGATGCCCCCACAGCAGCACTTAAAGTAAGGCTGCATAATTGATGACGAGACAAAGCGAAACATTTATTTATCATTGAGGACATGTAGGGACTAAGCCTTCCCTATAGAGAAGAGAGAGAGAGAGACCGAGAGGAGAAATCGAGATCAAGCGTGTGTGTGTGTGAGAGAGAGAGAGAGAGAGACAGAGAGAGAGAGAGAGAGAGAGAGTGGGTAGAAAGAGAAAGTAATCCCAGATGTCAAGCCCAATTTAGACCTGGAGGTTTCCCGCAGTCAGTAGTCAATAGAATGAGATCCTCAGGGTTAAGGGATCAAGTCCAAGGTGTGGAATTATTGATGAGGCCAGAGCTGGCTTTAACACACCCCGGGTGTTTAACCCTCTCCCCTTCATGCTCTCTGTCCTGTTCTCTCCCTCATACATTTACACTGCTAGGGTCGCTCACCTCATCGTGACTTTCTCCAGGTCTTCAGTTTCACCCTAATTACTCTGTCACACTGTATACTCACACAGCTAAGGTCTCTTCCCTACTTCCTATTCGCTCTATTCTCTCTGCTAACCTGTCTTTCCTATTCCCTTACACACATCTTACAAACACCGTTCAATAGTTCTATGTAGAGTCCTGTCTTGTGTTTTCAATGGGATGTTACAGTACATGTTGAGACACTGGTTTCCATAGGAAACCTCAACGAGAGGGTAATGAATGAACTAGCTAGTATTACCTGTAGTTATGACACCACTGGGACGCTAACACCAGTTACCACGGACAACTGGCTTGTTTGGCATTAGAAAGCCTGTCAAACTGTCTGTCTAGGTGTGAAAATGCATGCTTTGGTGTGTGTGTGTTTGTATCAGTGTGTATATCTGTCAGTGTGTGTGTATAAATGTGTCAGTGTGTGTGTGTGTGTGTGTGTGTGTGTGTGTGTGGGTGGGTGTGTGTCAGTGTGTGTGTATATATTTGTCAGTGTGTGTGTATACATGTGTCAGTGTGTGTGTGTGTGTGTGTGTGTGTGTGTGTGGGTGTGTGTGTCAGTGTGTGTGTATATATGTGTCATTGTGTGTGTATACATGTGTCAGTGTGTGTGTGTGTGTGTGTGTATACATGTGTCGGTGTGTGCGTGTGTATATACAGTGCCTTGCGAAAGTATTCGGCCCCCTTGAACTTTGCGACCTTTTGCCACATTTCAGGCTTCAAACATAAATATATAAAACTGTATTTTTTTGTGAAGAATCAACAACAAGTGGGACACAATCATGAAGTGGAATGACATTTATTGGATATTTCAAACTTTTCAAAAACTGAAAAATTGGGCGTGCAAAATTATTCAGCCCCTTTACTTTCAGTGCAGCAAACTCTCTCCAGAAGTTCAGTGAGGATCTCTGAATGATCCAATGTTGACCTAAATGACTAATGATGATAAATACAATCCACCTGTGTGTAATCAAGTCTCCGTATAAATGCACCTGCACTGTGATAGTCTCAGAGGTCCGTTAAAAGCGCAGAGAGCATCATGAAGAACAAGGAACACACCAGGCAGGTCCGAGATACTGTTGTGAAGAAGTTTAAAGCCGGATTTGGATACAAAAAGATTTCCCAAGCTTTAAACATCCCAAGGAGCACTGTGCAAGCGATAATATTGAAATGGAAGGAGTATCAGACCACTGCAAATCTACCAAGACCTGGCCGTCCCTCTAAACTTTCAGCTCATACAAGGAGAAGACTGATCAGAGATGCAGCCAAGAGGCCCATGATCACTCTGGATGAACTGCAGAGATCTACAGCTGAGGTGGGAGACTCTGTCCATAGGACAACAATCAGTCGTATATTGCACAAATCTGGCCTTTATGGAAGAGTGGCAAGAAGAAAGCCATTTCTTAAAGATATCCATAAAAAGTGTCATTTAAAGTTTGCCACAAGCCACCTGGGAGACACACCAAACATGTGGAAGAAGGTGCTCTGGACAGATGAAACCAAAATTGAACTTTTTGGCAACAATGCAAAACGTTATGTTTGGCGTAAAAGCAACACAGCTGAACACACCATCCCCACTGTCAAACATGGTGGTGGCAGCATCATGGTTTGGGCCTGCTTTTCTTCAGCAGGGACAGGGAAGATGGTTAAAATTTATGGGAAGATGGATGGAGCCAAATACAGGACCATTCTGAAAGAAAACCTGATGGAGTCTGCAAAAGACCTGAGACTGGGACGGAGATTTGTCTTCCAACAAGACAATGATCCAAAACATAAATCAAAATCTACAATGGAATGGTTCAAAAATAAACATATCCAGGTGTTAGAATGGCCAAGTCAAAGTCCAGACCTGAATCCAATCGAGAATCTGTGGAAAGAACTGAAAACTGCTGTTCACAAATGCTCTCCATCCAACCTCACTGAGCTCGAGCTGTTTTGCAAGGAGGAATGGGAAAAAATGTCAGTCTCTCGATGTGCAAAACTGATAGAGACATACCCCAAGCGACTTACAGCTGTAATCGCAGCAAAAGGTGGCGCTACAAAGTATTAACTTAAGGGGGCTGAATAATTTTGCACGGCCAATTTTTCAGTTTTTGATTTGTTAAAAAAGTTTGAAATATCCAATAAATGTTGTTCCACTTGTTGTTGATTCTTCACAAAAAAATACAGTTTTATATCTTTATGTTTGAAGCCTGAAATGTGGCAAAAGGTCGCAAAGTTCAAGGGGGCCGAATACTTTTGCAAGGCACTGTATATATATATATATATATATATATATATATATATATATATGTGTCAGTGTGTGTGTGTGTGTATACATGTGTCAGTGTGTGTGTATACATGTGTCAGTGTGTGTGTATACATGTGTCAGTGTGTGTGTATACATGTGTCAGTGTGTGTGTATACATGTGTCAGTGTGTGTTGTGTGTGTGTGTGTGTGTATACATGTGTCAGTGTGTGTGTGTGTATACATGTGTCAGTGTGTGTGTATACATGTGTCAGTGTGTGTGTATACATGTGTCAGTGTGTGTATACATGTGTCAGTGTGTATACATGTGTCAGTGTGTGTGTGTGTATACATGTGTCAGTGTGTGTGTGTGTATACGTGTCAGTGTGTGTGTATACATGTGTCAGTGTGTGTGTATACATGTGTCAGTGTGTATGTGTGTATACATGTGTCAGTGTGTGTGTATACATGTGTCAGTGTGTATGTGTGTATACATGTGTCAGTGTGTGTGTATACATGTGTCAGTGTGTGTATACATGTGTCAGTGTGTGTGTATACATGTGTCAGTGTGTGTGTGTATACATGTGTCAGTGTGTGTTGTGTGTGTGTGTGTGTGTGTGTATACATGTGTCTGTGTGTATGTGTATATATGTCTCAGTGTGTGTGTATACATGTGTCAGTGTGTGTGTATACATGTGTCAGTGTGTATGTGTATATATGTCTCAGTGTGTGTGTATACATGTGTCAGTGTGTGTGTATACATGTGTCAGTGTGTGTGCGTGCGCTCGGAGCAGGGTGTTAGGGGATAAGCACTCAATAACAGCTGACACTGAGTTGCCCTCTGCTCCCTCTCACACAAAGGCCTGTGATTATATTCCTGTTTTACTGCCTCTCCCTCCCCCTCCCCCTCTCTCTCCTTTTCTCCCTCATTTTCTCTCCCCCACCCCTCTGCGCCCTCCACGGCCAAGATAATTACCACTATTGTGTCACGGACGCACGTATGCACACACACACACACACACACACACACACACTCAATGTGGAAGTACTACATGTTTGCCAGCTCCCCATCTGTCTCTCTCACTCTGTCATTACTTTCCTGTTCTACCCTTCTCTTTCTACTCCTTTTTCGATTGGTAGAAATGTCTACATTTATTTTTCAACATATACTGTAGGCAGACACACCTTATGTGTTTGAATAAAATCGACTGTATGCACTGAGCTTGTCTGATGTTTTAAGCGTAGCCTACTGTTTAAGATACACAAATGATTCAAGAAAGAGCCCAATTGTCACACTGTGTAAAAAAATGACAGCGAGTGCCTGTGTGACTGGCGCGCATTGTCTCACTCTCCTCCCTACTGAGGCAGAAAAGGCACCCCGGCACAGCAAGTGTTTATTGCGCTGTCTGTGCTGAAGCTGAAACATCATTTCAGCCATTTTGTTTCTTACTTGTTTCTGACTGAAACGTTCTGCCACCGAAATCCCTAATTGATTTCAGAAAAACATTCCCTACTCCCTCAACCCTTGCTCACTGTACGTGAAACATGTAGGCGTCATATGCATGTGGCCAATAGGGCCTGACTTATAGCCTATCATAATCACATCAACAAACTCCGAACACAGTAACACATGACAGCAAAATGCATGCGGAGGACATGAAAAATAACTCAAAACGGTGAATAGTTTACTGGTTGCTCAGGCGGGAAAGGGGAAGTCAGATCTGTGGAAGACATTTGACGTATTGTGGAAATTACTAGAGAAAAAGGAGGGGATAGGAGCGCTGCGTCATTATTATTTGTGCCAAACAGTTGTTGTTGGATTACAATATTATTCTCTTCTTCTGACCGTTTGGAACAGTGTAAAATAATATAATAAATCTAATAATATAGGCTATTTAGCAGACGCTTTATGTGACACACGGACAAGCCAGAGATGCTTGGTGAAAGGCCTCCGAGCTTTCCCTAGTCATCTCTCCTCAGTCCAGCACTCACCTCAGATCTCTCCCCACCCTCACCTCCCTCACCCGCCTGGCTGGGACCCCTTGGAGGCATGTTGAGGAGGGAGGCTGCGTGCGACTGTGCCTAGATGTCCCCGTCTCTTTCTCGCTCCTCCGGTTTTAAAGTTTCATGCGTTTTCTCTGCTCAAGTACTAAGAGGAAACTCCTTAGAAATGGCTTCGGGTTGCAGAAACACCAGAGTGGTTAGAGTATGTGAGTAGATGATTGTGTGTGTGTGTGTGGGGTGGTGGGGGTTTAAGTGGTTTGCAGTGGGGTGGGGTGGATGGGGGGTGGGGGTGGGGGCGGGGGGTGAGGGAGCAATCTGATGTCGGAGCGGTGTTTACACGAACGAGCGCAGCCACAGACAAATGTAGCCAATACAAAACCCAAAACTATTATTTTTCCTTCTTACCTTCTGCACTCTCTATCTGTCTCCCCCCCCCCCCCCCCCACACCCAACCCCCTTCAGCCCAGCCAAGAACAGATACACACACTAACACACACCTGGAAAGCACAGTTTTCACTGTCTCTCTCCTGAATACATACATCAGCTCATACATGAAATAACAGAGGCACACACACGCTCCAAGCTCATCTCCAAGCTCATCTCCAAGCTCATCACCAAGCTCATCTCCAAGCTCATCGATAAGCATACATCAGAGCTGTGGTGCATTGCCACCAGTATTGAGAAATGGCGTGTGTGTGTGTGTGTGTTTATGGTGTTGGTTCCATGGTTGTGCATGTGATCGATCTGCTGTGCGTTTCAGACCCTGGGCTCAGGCCCCTGGGGCACACATGTGTGTGCTCAGCCCATTAAACAATTACACACACTCAAGGTGGTCACCTCCCAACCTGACACACACACAAACCATTTTGTGTTGATAGGTAGGCTGGCTTTGCACTGCTGGATGGGGGGACGAAGAGGAAGAGGATGAGAGAGAGAGGAGAGAGAGCGAGAGGGGGAGAGAGAGAGAGAGAGAGAGAGCGAGAGAGAGAGAGAGAGAGAGAAGGGAGAAAGGAGTGACTCCCTAAGCGTCTGCCGTGTGTCTTTTAGCCATCTGTTGGCATGGGCTAGGTCTAAATGAATTAGCTCAACTCATTACAATTTTGCAAGGGGCCTCCAGACCAGCCAGTAGGCAGAGCAGACAACGGCGAATACCTCTGTATCTCCACCTCTATCTCTCCGTCCCGCTTTCTCTCGGATCTCCGTCTCTCCCTCTCGAATCCGCCCAGGCGGATTCCACTCCGAGCATTCAGTGTCTGCAGAGCACATCATTGCCAGCCCAGTATCACTCTCCGCCAGTATAAACTGACAAACACACACCCAGACGCACAGAGATGACATCAGAGAGAAGGATATTTTATTACATCGAAAAGGGCCCAAAGCAACACAGCTGCATTCACGCACATACACACACATAAAGACACACACACAGGCATGTGTGTATGTCAACACACCAACTTACACACATCACACCTTTTGGGTTCGTCAATACAACAGCGAGGGGACCTTAAACATACACCAACACATTGCTCTGTCTCAGCTGTCCTGCTTCCCCCTCTCTCTCTTCTCCCTTCTGCTCTCTCTATCTCCCTCTATCTTCTCATCTGTGCCCAGGGGGAGCGCTCAGTGCCACCAAAGAGACGACAGATGGGGCTCAACATCATCCAGCCGAGAGAGAGAGAGAGGAGAGAGAGCGAGAGCGAGAGCGAGAGAGAGAGAGAGACAGAGAGAGAGAGAAACAGAGAGAGACAGAGAGACAGAGAGAGAGAGAGAGAGACAGAGAGAGAGAGAGAGAGAGAGACAAAGAGAGAGAGAGAGAGACAGAGATAGAGAGAGAGAGAGCGCATTCATTATTTACATCACTTGGTATTGGAATATTAATGCTAAAAGCAATCGGGCGACCCTTCATTAAATTAACTGGAGATGTAGGGACCGAGGGAGAGAGAAGAGAGGGGAGCGAGCAAAGTATTGAAGAGAGGGGGAGAGATAGAGAGAGACAGTGAGAGAGGAGAGAGGCCCATGCTGTTATAAGGCCCACTAAAATTAGTGAAGCAAAAACGTCTCCATTAAGACACCCTGGCCTGAATCCCTCCCTCCCTCCCTCCCTCCCTCCCTCCCTCCCTCCCTCCCTTCCCTTTACTGCCGGCTGTCCTGTTTTACACACCTCACACACACAAATCACAGCACTCCGCCTCTCTTCACAAGTGCCCATGTGCAGCCTCTTCCAGAAATATGAATTTTCTGCGCTGTTTCTCCTAAGTGCCTGTTGAAAGTTTAAATGTGGTGGCAGAATGGGGCTCTTGTCGTCGTCGTCGTCCAACCCCCCCCCCCCAGCACAACTCTCAGAGGAATTCCCTTCAGTCTCGCAATCTTTCACTTTGCCTACCAACAGCCACAACTTTTCTCTCTCCCTCTCCGAATCTCATCACTACCCTGTTTCCTGTTTTTCACCGATGAGAATAACCCTGAGCCAGATATCATGAGACTGTACACATGAACGTTCACGCATGCAGAATATAGACACACCCACGTTCTTACATTTTTTTTAAAAAAGGTTATTGGGCTGTCCCGTAGAATAACCCTTTCTGGTTCCAGGTAGAACCATTTTGGGTTCCACGTAGAACCCTCTGTGGAAAGGGTTCTACCCGGAACAAAAAAAAAGAGTTCTTCAAAAGGTTCTGCTAGGGGGGACAGCCGAAGAATCCTTTCAGGTTCTAGATAGCACCTTTTTTTCTAAGAGTGCAGACACACGCAACACACACACACACACACACACACACACACACACTGACACACACGAACTTCCGGCGCCAACAGAGATGGCCGCCTCGCTTCGCGTTCCTAGGAAACTATGCAGTTTTTTGTTTTTTTACGTGTTATTTCTTACATTAGTACCCCAGGTCATCTTAGGTTTCATTACATACAGTCGAGAAGAACTACTGAATATAAGATCAGCGTCAACTCACCATCAGTACGACCAAGAATATGTTTTTCGCGACGCGGATCCTGTGTTCTGCCTTACAAACAGGACAACGGAGCGGATCCCATGCAGCGACCCAAAAAAACGACTCCGAAAAAGAGGGAAACGAGGCGGTCTTCTGGTCAGACTCCGGAGACGGGCACACCGTGCACCAATCCCTAGCATTCTTCTTGCCAATGTCCAATCTCTTGACAACAAGGTTGATGAAATCCGAGCAAGGGTAGCATTCCAGAGAGACATCAGACACTGTAACGTTCTTTGCTTCACGGAAACGTGGCTCACTGGAGAGACGCTATCCGAGGCGGTGCAGCCAACGGGTTTCTCCACGCATCGCGCAGACAGAAACAAACATCTTTCTGGTAAGAAGAGGGGCGGGGGCGTATGCCTTATGGCTAACGTGACATGGTGTGATGAAAGAAACATACAGGAACTCAAATCCTTCTGTTCACCTGATTTAGAATTCCTCACAATCAAATGTAGACCGCATTATCTACCAAGAGAATTCTCTTCGATTATAATCACAGCCGTATATATCCCCCCCAAGCAGACACATCGATGGCTCTGAATGAACTTTATTTGACTCTTTGCAAACTGGAAACCATTTATCCGGAGGCTGCATTCATTGTAGCTGGGGATTTTAAAGCTAATCTGAAAACAAGACTCCCTAAATTTGATCAGCATATCGATTGCGCAACCAGGGGTGGAAAGACCTTGGATCATTGTTACTCTAACTTCCGCGACGCATATAAGGCCCTGCCCCGCCCCCCTTTCGGAAAAGCTGACCACGACTCCATTTTGTTGATCCCTGCCTACAGACAGAAACTAAAACAAGAGGCTCCCACGCTGAGGTCTGTCCAACGCTGGTCCGACCAAGCTGACTCCACACTCCAAGACTGCTTCCATCACGTGGACTGGGACATGTTTCGTATTGCGTCAGACAACAACATTGACGAATACGCTGATTCGGTGTGCGAGTTCATTAGAACGTGCGTTGAAGATGTCGTTCCCATAGCAACGATTAAAACATTCCCTAACCAGAAACCGTGGATTGATGGCAGCATTCGTGTGAAACTGAAAGCGCGAACCACTGCTTTTAATCAGGGCAAGGTGTCTGGTAACATGACCGAATACAAACAGTGCAGCTATTCCCTCCGAAAGGCTATCAAACAAGCTAAGCGTCAGTACAGAGACAAAGTAGAATCTCAATTCAACGGCTCAGACACAAGAGGCATGTGGCAGGGTCTACAGTCAATCACGGACTACAGAAAAAATCCAGCCCCGTCACGGACCAGGATGTCCTGCTCCCAGGCAGACTAAATAACTTTTTTGCCCGCTTTGAGGACAATACAGTGCCACTGACACGGCCTGCAACGAAAACATGCGGTCTCTCCTTCACTGCAGCCGAGGTGAGTAAGACATTTAAACGTGTTAACCCTCGCAAGGCTGCAGGCCCAGACAGCATCCCCAGCCGCGCCCTCAGAGCATGCGCAGACCAGCTGGCCGGTGTGTTTACGGACATATTCAATCAATCCCTATACCAGTCTGCTGTTCCCACATGCTTCAAGAGGGCCACCATTGTTCCTGTTCCCAAGAAAGCTAAGGTAACTGACCTAAACGACTACCGCCCCGTAGCACTCACTTCCGTCATCATGAAGTGCTTTGAGAGACTAGTCAAGGACCATATCACCTCCACCCTACCTGACACCCTAGACCCACTCCAATTTGCTTACCGCCCAAATAGGTCCACAGACGATGCAATCTCAACCACACTGCACACTGCCCTAACCCATCTGGACAAGAGGAATACCTATGTGAGAATGCTGTTCATCGACTACAGCTCGGCATTCAACACCATAGTACCCTCCAAGCTCGTCATCAAGCTCGAGACCCTGGGTCTCGACCCCGCCCTGTGCAACTGGGTACTGGACTTCCTGACGGGCCGCCCCCAGGTGGTGAGGGTAGGCAACAACATCTCCTCCCCGCTGATCCTCAACATTGGGGCCCCACAAGGGTGCGTTCTGAGCCCTCTCCTGTACTCCCTGTTCACCCACGACTGCGTGGCCACGCACGCCTCCAACTCAATCATCAAGTTTGCGGACGACACAACAGTGGTAGGCTTGATTACCAACAACGACGAGACGGCCTACAGGGAGGAGGTGAGGGTGGTGTCAGGAAAATAACCTCACACTCAACGTCAACAAAACTAAGGAGATGATTGTGGACTTCAGGAAACAGCAGAGGGAACACCCCCCTATCCACATCGATGGAACAGTAGTGGAGAGGGTAGCAAGTTTTAAGTTCCTCGGCATACACATCACAGACAAACTGAATTGGTCCACTCACACAGACAGCATTGTGAAAAAGGCGCAGCAGCGCCTCTTCAACCTCAGGAGGCTGAAGAAATTTGGCTTGTCACCAAAAGCACTCACAAACTTCTACAGATGCACAATCGAGAGCATCCTGTCGGGCTGTATCACTGCCTGGTACGGCAACTGCTCCGCCCTCAACCGTAAGGCTCTCCAGAGGGTAGTGAGGTCTGCACAAAGCATCACCGGGGGCAAACTACCTGCCCTCCAGGACACCTACACCACCCAATGTCACAGGAAGGCTAAAAAGATCATCAAGGACATCAACCACCCGAGCCACTGCCTGTTCACCCAGCTATCATCCAGAAGGCGAGGTCAGTACAGGTGCATCAAAGCTGGGACCGAGAGACTGAAAAACAGCTTCTATCTCAAGGCCATCAGACTGTTAAACAGCCACCACTAACATTGAGTGGCTGCTGCCAACACACTGACACTGACTCAACTCCAGCCACTTTAATAATGGGAATTGATGGGAAATGATGTAAATATATCACTAGCCACTTTAAACAATGCTACCTTATATAATGTTACTTACCCTACATTGTTCATCTCATATGCATACGTATATACTGTACTCTATATCATCGACTGTATTCTTATGTAATACATGTATCACTAGCCACTTTAACTATGACACTTTGTTTACATACTCATCTCATATGTATATACTGTACTCGATACCATCTACTGTATCTTGCCTATGCTGCTCTGTACCATCACTCATTTATATATCCTTATGTACATATTTTTTATCCCCTTACACTGTGTACAAGACAGTAGTTTTGGAATTGTTAGTTAGATTACTTGTTATTACCTCATTGTCGGAACTAGAAGCACAAGCATTTCGCTACACTCGCATTAACATCTGCTAACCATGTGTATGTGACAAATAAAATTTGATTTGATTTGACACACACACACACACAGTGCCACATACACACAGAACATGGCAGAATCTCTCCTGCTTAGCAACACATTACGTACATGTGGAGCCCCTCTCCCGATTAGTGGAGTGCTGCTACGCGCTGCTGACTTCTGGAGAGAAGAACGTACATTCATCTCCCCACGTCATCTACCGACGCCACAATTACCAAACCCTCCACCTGCCTGTCAGCACGCCTCAGCATGGCACGGTGAATAGGAATACCGTAAATATATGGATGGGTGAAGGCAGGACACATGCATGTTTATTGTGTACAGGATGCGTAGGTGTTTGCATAAAACTGCAATATTGTGACTTGGCCCATATGGCTAGATACTGTGACAAGTTTGATGGTGTGTGTGACAGTGTATGCATGTGTTCTCTTTGCTTCTCATTCCCCTTCTCCCTCCCTGCGTTGACGGAAGGAAAAGAAGGAGAGGAAGAGAGAAAAAGCTGCCGTCTACCTGAACCTCTCTCTCTCTCTCATCCCTCTCTCTCTCTCATCCCTATCTCTTCTCCACCTCTCTCTCATCCCTCTCTCTTCCCCACCTCTCTATCTCATCCGTCTCTCTTACCTACCTCTCTCTCTCTCTCATCCCTCTCTCCCTACCTCTCTCTCGCTCTCGCATCCCTCTCTCTTCCCTACCTCTCTCTCACTCTCTCTCATCCCTCTCTCTTCCCCACCTCTCTCTTCCCCACCTCTCTCTCTCTCTCTCTCTCTCTCTCTCTCATGCTTCTCTCTTCCCTAACTCTCTTCCTCTCATCCCTCTCTCTTCCCCACCTCTCTCTCATCACCCTTTCTTCCCCATCTCTCTCTCTCTCTTCCCTCTTTCTTCCCCACCGCTCTCTCTCTCTCTCACATCACCACCTCTCTCTCTCTCTCTCATCCCTCTCTCTTCCCTACCTCTCTCTCTCTTCCCCACCACTCTCTCTCTCATCCCTCTCTCTTCCCCACCTCTCCCTCTCATCCGTTTCTCTTCCCCACCTCTCTCTCTCATCCCTCTCTTTTCCCTACCTCTCTCTCTCATCCCAACATCTCTCTCTCTCTTCCCCACCTCTCTCCCTTATCCATCTCTCTTCCACACCTCTCTCTCATCCCTCTCTTTTCCCTACCTCTCTCTCTCATCCCTATCTCTTCCCCACCTTTCTCTTCCCACCTCTCTCTCTCATCCCTCTCTCTTCCCCACCTCTCTCTCTCATCCCTATCTCTTCTCCACCTCTCTCTCATCCCTCTCTCTTCCCCACCTCTCTATCTCATCCCTCTCTCTTACCTACATCGCTCACTCTCTCATCCCTCTCTCCCTACCTCTCTCTCGCTCTCGCATCCCTCTCTCATCCCTACCTCTCTCTCACTCTCTCTCATCCATTTATCTTCCCACCTCTCTCTCTCATCCCTCTCTTTTCCCAACATCTCTCTCTCTCTCTTTTCCCTACCTCTCTCTCTCATCCCTATCTCTTCCCCACCTCTCTCTCATCCTTCTCTCGTCCCCACCTCTCTCTCTCATCCCTCTCTCTTCCACACCTCTCTCTCTCATCCAATCTCTTCTCCACCTCTCTCTCATCCCTCTCTCTTCCCCACCTCTCTATCTCATCCCTTTCTTTTACCTACCTCACTCTCTCTCTCATCCCTCTCTCCCTACCTCTCTCTCGCTCCTCGCATCCCTCTCTCATCCCTACCTCTCTCTCACTCTCTCTCATCCATTTATCTTCCCCACCTCTCTCTCTCATCCCTCTCTTTTCCAACATCTCTCTCTCTCTCTTTTCCCTACCTCTCTCTCTCATCCCTATCTCTTCCCCACCTCTCTCTCATCCTTCTCTCGTCCCCACCTCTCTCTCTCATCTCTCTCTCTTCCCCACCTCTCTCTCTCATCCCTATCTCTTCTCCACCTCTCTCTCATCCCTCTCTCTTCCCCACCTCTCTATCTCATCCCTTTCTTTTACCTACCTCACTCTCTCTCTCATCCCTCTCTCCCTACCTCTCTCTCGCTCTCGCATACCTCTCTCTTCCCTACCTCTCTCTCACTCTCTCTCATCCCTCTCTCTTCCCACCACTCTCTCTCATCCCTCTCTTCCCTACCTCTCTCTCTCTTCCCCACCTCTCTCTCTCATCCCTCTCTCTTCCCCACCTCTCTCTCTCTCTTCCCCACCTCTCTCCCTTATCCCTCTCTCTTCCACACCTCTCTCTCATCCCTCTCTTTTCCCTACCTCTCTCTCTCTCATCCCTATCTCTTCCCCACCTCTCTCTTCCCACCTCTCTCTCTCATCCCTCTCTTCCCCACCTCTCTCTCTCATCCCTATCTCTTCTCCACCTCTCTCTCATCCCTCTCTCTTCCCCACCTCTCTATTTCATCCCTCTCTCTTACCTACCTCTCTCTCGCATCCCTCTCTCATCCCTACCTCTCTCTCACTCTCTCTCATCCCTTTCTCTTCCCCACCACTCTCTCTCATCCCTCTCTTCCATACCTCTCTCTCTCTTCCCCACCTCTCTCTCTCTCATCCCTCTCTGTTCCCCACCTCTCCCTCTCATCCATTTATCTTCCCCACCTCTCTCTCTCATCCTTTCTTTTCCCAACATCTCTCTCTCTCTTTTCCCTACCTCTCTCTCTCATCCCTATCTCTTCCCCACCTCTCTCTCATCCTTCTCTCATCCCACCTCTCTCTCTCATCCCTCTCTCTTCACCACCTCTCTCTCTCATCCCTATCTCTTCTCCACCTCTCTCTCTTCCCCACCTCTCTATCTCATCCCTTTCTTTTACCTACCTCACTCTCTCTCATCCCTCTCTCCCTACCTCTCTCTCGCTCTTGCATACCTCTCTCTTCCCTACCTCTCTCTCACTCTCTCTCATCCTCTCTCTTCCCCACCACTCTCTCTCATCCCTCTCTTCCCTACCTCTCTCTCTCTTCCCACCTCTCTCTCTCTCATCCCTCTCTTCCCCACCTCTCCCTCTCATCCGTTTCTCTTCCCCACCTATCTCTCTCATCCCTCTCTTTTCCCAACATCTCTCTCTCTCTCTTCCCCACCTCTATCCCTTATCCCTCTCTCTTCCACACCTCTCTCTCATCCCTCTCTTTTCCCTACCTCTCTCTCGCTCTCCGCATCCCTCTCCATCCTACCTCTCTCTCACTCTCTCTCATCCCTTTCTCTTCCCCACCACTCTCTCTCATCCCTCTCTTCCATACCTCTCTCTCTCTTCCCCACCTCTCTCTCTCTCATCCCTCTCTGTTCCCCACCTCTCCCTCTCATCCATTTATCTTCCCCACCTCTCTCTCTCATCCCTTTCTTTTCCCAACATCTCTCTCTCTTTTCCCTACCTCTCTCTCTCATCCCTATCTCTTCCCCACCTCTCTCTCATCCTTCTCTCGTCCCCACCTCTCTCTCTCATCCCTCTCTCTTCACCACCTCTCTCTCTCATCCCTATCTCTTCTCCACCTCTCTCTCATCTCTCTCTCTTCCCCACCTCTCTATCTCATCCCTTTCTTTTACCTACCTCACTCTCTCTCTCATCCCTCTCTCCCTACCTCTCTCGCGCTCTTGCATACCTCTCTCTTCCCTACCCTCTCTCTCTCCTCACCTCCCTCTCTCTTCCCCACCACTCTCTCTCATCCCTCTCTTCCCTACCTCTCTCTCTCTTCCCCACCTCTCTCTCTCTCATCCCTCTCTCTTCCCCACCTCTCCCTCTCATCCGTTTCTCTTCCCACCTATCTCTCTCATCCCTCTCTTTTCCAACATCTCTCTCTCTCTCTTCCCCACCTCTATCCCTTATCCCTCTCTCTTCCACACCTCTCTCTCATCCCTCTCTTTTCCCTACCTCTCTCTCTCATCCCTATCTCTCCCACCTCTCTCTTCCCACCTCTCTATCTCATCCCTTTCTTTTACCTACCTCACTCTCTCTCTCATCCCTCTCTCCCTACCTCTCTCTCGCTCTTGCATACCTCTCTCTTCCCTACCTCTCTCTCTCTCTCTCATCCCTCTCTCTTCCCCACCACTCTCTCTCATCCCTCTCTTCCCTACCTCTCTCTCTCTTCCCCACCTCTCTCTCTCTCATCCCTCTCTCTTCCCCACCTCTCCCTCTCATCCGTTTCTCTTCCCCACCTATCTCTCTCATCCCTCTCTTTTCCCAACATCTCTCTCTCTCTCTTCCCCACCTCTATCCCTTATCCCTCTCTCTTCCACACCTCTCTCTCATCCCTCTCTTTTCCCTACCTCTCTCTCTCATCCCTATCTCTTCCCCACCTCTCTCTTCCCACCTCTCTCTCTCATCCCTCTCTCTTCCCCACCTCTCTCTCTCATCCCTATCTCCTCTCCAACTCTCTCTCATCCCTCTCTCTTCCCCACCTCTCTCTCATCCCTCTCTCTTACCTACCTCGCTCTCTCTCTCATCCCTCTCTCCCTACCTCTCTCTCGCTCTCGAATCCCTCTCTCTTCCCCACCTCTCTCTCACTCTCTCTCATGCCTCTCTCTTCCCTACCTCTCTCTCTCATCCCTCTCTCTTCCCCACCTCTCTCTCTCATCCCTCTCTCTTCCCCACCTCTCTCTCATCCCTCTCTCTTCCCAACCTCTCTCTCTCATCCCTCTCTCTTCCCCACCCCTCTCTCTCTCTCTCTCTCTCTCTCTTCCCTCTTTCTTCCCCACCTCTCTCTCATCACTCTTCCCCACCTCTCTCTCATCCCTCTCTCTCTCTCTAATCCCCCTCTCTTCCCCACCTCTCTCTCTCATCCCTCTCACTTACCTACCACTCTCTCTCATCCCTCTCTTCCCTACCTCTCTCTCTCTTCCCCACCTCTCTCTCTCTCATCCATTTCTCTTTCCCACCACTCTCTCTCTCTCATCCCCACCTCTCTCTCATCCCTCTCTCTTCCCCACCTCTCTCTCATCCATCTCTCTTCCCCACCGCTCTCTCTCTCTCATCCCCACCTCTCTCTAATCCCTCTCTCTTCCCCACCGCTCTCTCTAATCACTCTCTCTCATCCCTCTCTCTTCCCCACCTCCCTCTCATCCATCGCTCTTCCCCACAACTCTCTCTCTTATCCCCACCTCTCTCTCATCCATCTCTCTTCCCTACCTCTCTCTCTCATCCCTCTCACTTACCCACCACTCTCTCTCATCCCTATCTTCCCTACCTCTCTCTCTCTTCCCCACCTCTCTCTCTCATCCCTCTCTCTTCCCCATCTCTCTCTCTCTCATCCCTCTCTCTTCCCAACCTCTCTCTCATCCATCTCTCTTCCCCACCACTCTCTCTATCTCATTCCCACCAAGAACAAAGAGCTGTCAAAGGACACCAGAAACAAAATTGTAGACCTGCACCAGGCTGGGAAGACTGAATCTGCAATAGGTAAGCAGCTTGGTTTGAAGAAATCCACTGTGGGAGCAATTATTAGGAAATGGAAGACATACAAGACCACTGATAATCTCCCTCGATCTGGGGCTCCACGCAAGATCTCACCCCGTGGGGTCAAAATGATCACAAGAACGGTGAGCAAAAATCCCAGAACCAAACGGGGGGACCTAGTGAATGACCTGCAGAGAGCTGGGACCAAAGTAACAAAGCCTACCATCAGTAACACACTACGCCGCCAGGGACTCAAATCCTGCAGTGCCAGACGTGTCCCCCTGCTTAAGCCAGTACATGTCCAGGGCCGTCTGAAGTTTGCTAGAGAGCATTTGGATGATCCAGAAGAAGATTGGGAGAATGTCATATGGTCAGATGAAACCAAAATATAACTTTTTGGGAAAAACTCAACTCGTTGTGTTTGGAGAACAAAGAATGCTGAGTTGCATCCAAAGAACACCATACCTACTGTGAAGCATGGGGGTGGAAACATCATGCTTTGGGCCTGTTTTTCTGCAAAGGGACCAGGACGACTGATCCGTGTAAAGGAAAGAATGAATGGGGCCATGTATCGTGAGATTTTGAGTGAAAACCTCCTTCCATCAGCAAGGGCATTGAAGATGAAACGTGGCTGGGTCTTTCAGCATGACAATGATCCCAAACACACCGCTCGGGCAATGCAGGAGTGGCTTTGTAAGAAGCATTTCAAGGTCCTGGAGTGGCCTAGCCAGTCTCCAGATCTCAACCCCATAGAAAATCTTTGGAGGGAGTTGAAAGTCCGTGTTGCCCAGCAACAGCCCCAAAACATCACTGCTCTAGAGAAGATCTGCATGGCGGAATGGGCCAAAATACCAGCAACAGTATGTGAAAACCTTGTGAAGACTTACAGAAAACGTTTGACCTCTGTCATTGCCAACAAAGGGTATATAACAAAGTATTGAGATAAACTTTTGTTATTGACCAAATACTTATTTTCCACCATAATTTGCTAATAAATTCATTAAAAATCCTACAATATGATTTTCTGGATTTTTTTTCCTAATTTTGTCTGTCATAGTTGAAGTGTACCTATGATGAAAATTACAGGCCTCTCTCATGTTTTTGAGTGGGAGAACTTGCACAATTGCTGGCTGACTAAATACTTTTTTGCCCCACTGTATATTGTCCAGAGATCTCAGGCGTGTCTCAAATTTATTAGCAAATATTTAACATTTCGGAGTATTTTATCATTGGTTACTGTTGATCCATATCCCAGATGTCAATACCTAAACCCGCTACTGAGAGGACTTGGTTTTCTATTGGCCCACTACAGAGAGGACTTGGTTTTCTATTGGTCCACTACAGAGAGGACTTGGTTTTCTATTGGGTCCACTACAGAGAGGACTTGGTTTTCTATTGGCCCACTACAGAGAGATCTTGGTTTTCTATTGGCCCACTACAGAGAGGACTTGGTTTTCTATTGGTCCACTACAGAGAGGACTTGGTTTTCTATTGGCCCACTACAGAGAGGTCTTGGTTTTCTATTGGCCCACTACAGAGAGGACTTGGTTTGCTATTGGCTCACTAAAAGACCAACATTGGGTAACGTGTACGCTGGGAGTCGGGAAGCTAGTACAGGGAGCATGAATTTAATAAATAAACCAACATGGAACAAACCAAGGAGGTAGGGGAGGTGATGGATATAGGGGAGGTAATCAGGGAGGTGATGGAAATAGGGGAGGTAATCAGGGAGGTGATGGATATAAGGGAGGTAATCAGGGAGGTGATGGATATAGGGGAGATAATCAGGGAGCTGATGGATATAGGGGAGGTGATCAGGGAGATGATGGATATAGGGGAGGTGATCAGGGAGATGATGGATATAGGGGAGGTGATCAAGGAGGTGATGGATATAGGGGAGGTGATGGATATAGGGGAGGTAATCAGGGAGGTGGAGGATATAGGGGAGGTAATCAGGGAGGTGGAGGATATAGGGGAGGTAATCAGGGAGATGATGGATATATGGGAGGTAATCAGGGAAGTGGTGGATATAGGGGAGGTAATCAGGGAGATTATGGATATATGGGAGGTAATCAGGGAGGTGATGGATATAGGGGAGGTGATCAGGGAGATGATGGATATAGGGGAGGTAATCAGGGAGATGATGGATATGGGGGAGGTAATCAGGGAGATGATGGATATAGGGGAGGTGATCAGGGAGGTGATGGATGTAGGGGAGGTGATCAGGGAGGTGATGGATATAGGGGAGGTAATCAGGGAGGTGATGGATATAGGGGAGGTGATCAGGGAGATGGATATAGGGGAGGTGATCAGGGAAGTGGTGGATATATGGGAGGTAATCAGGGAGATTATGGATATATGGGAGGTAATCAGGGAAGTGGTGGATGTAGGGGAGGTGATCAGGGAGGTGATGGATATAGGGGAGGTGACCAGGGAGGTGATGGATATAGGGGAGGTAATCAGGGAGGTGATGGATATAGGGGAGGTAATCAGGGAGGTGAAGGATATAGGGGAGGTAATCAGGGAAGTGATGGATATAGGGGATGTGATCAGGGAGGTATTGGATATAGGGGAGGTGATGGATATAGGGGAGGTGATCAGGGAGGTGAAGGATATAGGGGAGGTAATCAGGGAGGTTATGGATATAGGGGAGGTAATCAGGGAGGTGATGGATATAGGGGAAGTAATCAGGGAGGTGATGGAGTCCAGGTGAGTGTCATGAGGCGCAGGTGCGCGAAACGATGGTGGCGGTGGCAAGCGGTGCGTAATGATGAGACAACTGGCGACGTTGAGCGCCGGAGAGGGGGAGCGGGAGTAAATGTGACACATTGGCAGTTCACTTCGGGTCAGAGGGAGAGAGAGATCCTCCTAACACACTTTGAGGACGAGGAAGGAATTCAAATAATGCAAATGCAGTCGAATTAGGACACATCCCATTGGTAAGGAAAATAGCACTTTGATTCCAAATGCATGTCAAGTCCCCGAGAAACGCATGAGCACTGAAATAGAGAGAACCCTCGTCACTGAAAATAGTCTTCAGTCGGCTGATCTGAGAGCAGCTTACCAACCAAACTAATATATATTGGCCAGGCAAAGACCCACTGTTATGCAACCAATCGGAATCAACTAAAAACTACTACCGTCACCTCCTGACCATAGGAAGCCTTTATTTTCTATGGTAGAGTAGGTCGGGGCGTGACTAGGGATTAGTCTAGTTTATATTTTCTACGTGGTGTTCTAGTTTGTTTTTTCTATGTTGGTGTGTTGGTATGATTCCCAATTAGAGGCAGCTAGCTATCGTTGTCTCTAATTGGGGACCATACTTAAGTAGAATTTTTCCACCTGTGTGTTTATGGGATATTGTTTTGAGTAAGTGATGTAGCAACTCTGTTGTCACGGTTTGTTGTTTCGTATGTTTGTTTTTGCAAAGTTTCACTATGGTCCTTGGTCTGTCTCTACAAAGGATCATGACAACTACAAAACAACGCGACCAATAGTGGGACGATGGGACACTGAGATAGAAACGCTGATGATAGATGAGATAGAATGCTGATCTTCTCTATAAACTTACACAAACCTTCCATCTCCAAAAAACAGAAGGTTTTCAGGAGAAAAAAAACAACAATATTTTTCCATTAACTTAAATGCAGTAAGGAAAATTCCGAAGCTATTTTGAATATATTTTCTTGCTCCTATAGTCATGAACTGTACCAGAGCACAATGAGAGGAGTCACTGCTTTATGTAAAATCAAATAAAAAATGGCCCAAAAAATGGAGTTGCAAGGTTTTCATCTGACAGAGACGTTACGTTCCACTCTCACACTGAACAACACTTAAGTTAATGATAAGATAATGACTTTGGGTTGCGGTTCTGTGCGTACATAACAACACATAATCTCACGGTTTTACCAATTTGATTTCAGACACTGATGTTTATTCACGTTTCTCCAAACATCAAATTTCTGAAGTTGCTCCAAAACGTCAAATTTGAAAAGTTAAGGGCTGAGGGTGCAACGCAGCTGTTTTTATCTCACGATCAAATATTAATTCTGGGCAACAACAAAGCACCTTACTGTGATCGCTTTCCATTCAAATGGTCAAAGAGAAACAAAAATGGCTTCTCCACAAAGAGCAAATTCTCAAGAATTTTGCTAGGACTGTCTGGGAGTGGTCTGAGTGGGGAGGGGAAAACTGAAAACTAGCTGTTATTGGCAGAGAGGTTTGGAACTCTCATTTTATTGGTCTACTAACTAATTTAGCCGAAACGCCATCCAACCGAAACAGGCAGACATTTCTGGCTGTAAAATGTTTATTTTATTTAAAAAAAAATGAAAACAGCTCATACACTAAAAGTGCATTAACAGCATTTTCCCAATTTCAGAGAATTATTCCAACCTCATATTGCTGGACTTTATTAAGGTTTTGGGTTCAAATACTAAGTTTAGTCATTAATTTCGAATGGATAAATCAAGGATTAGGGTTAAAATATACATTTTTAAAAACAATAATTACAAATCTACCACTGAAAAACACTGGAATTGAAAACACAACCTTTGAATCCTGAGTAATGGGATTATGTCCATCCCAAAACCCAAGATGAATTGATGGTAACAGCGCTCACTGTTGCCCAAAGAGGACAGCTTTGAAGGAATTTTCCAACGTCATCAGGGAGGTGAACGTCCAATTTCAACGTCAATCTTGAGCAAACAGCGCTACTTCATGACATGGATATTGAAATGAAGAACAGTTCAATTGCAGAGCATTACACTGTAAGTAAAATGGAGAGGAGGAAGCAAGACAAAGGAGTGACAAGACGATGAGAAAGAGAGAGAGTTTAGCAATGAAAGGAAAACATACCGTTGAAGTCGGAAGTTTATATACACCTTAGCCAGATACATTTAAACTCAGTTTATCACAATTCCTGACATTTAATCCTAGTAAAAATTCCCTGTTTTAGGTTATTTAGGATCACCATATTATTTTAAGAATGTGAAATGTCAGAATAATAGTAGAGAGAATGATTCATTTCAGCTTTTATTTCTTTCATCACATTCCCAGTGGGTCAGAATGTCACATACACTCAATTAGTATTTGGTAGCATTGCCTTCAAATTGTTTAACTTGGGTCAAACGTCTCAGGTAGCCTTCCACAAGCTTCCCACAATAAGTTGGGTGAGTTTTGGCCCATTCCTCCTGACAGAGCTGGTGTAACTGAGTCAGGTTTGTAGGCCTCTTTGCTCGCACACGCTTTTTCAGTTCTGCCCACAAATGTTCTATAGGATTAAGGTCAGGCTTTGGGATGGCCACCCCATTACCTTGACTTTGTTGTCCTTAAGCCATTTTGCCACAACTTTGAAAGTATGCTTGAGGTCGTTGTTCATTTGGAAGACCCATTTGCGACCAAGCTTTACCTTCCTGACTGATGTCTTGAGATGCTGCTTCAAAATATTCAATATATAATTTTCCCCGCCTCATGATGCCATCTATTTTGTTAAGTGCACCAATCCCTCCTGCAGCAAAGCACCCCCATAACATGATGATGCCACCCCCATGCTTTACGGTTTGGATGGTGTTCTTCGGCTTGCAAGCCTCCCCTTTCTCCTCAAAACATAACGATGGTCATTATGGCCAGTTCTATTTTTGTTTAATCAGACCAGAGGTCATTTCACCAAAAAGTATGATCTTCGTCCCCATGTGCAGATGCAAACCGTAGTCTGGCATTTTTATGGTAGTTTTGGAGCAGTGGCTTCTTCCTTACTGAGTGGCCTTTCAGGTTGTGTCGATATAGGACTCGTTTTACTGTGGATATAGATACTTTTGTACCCGTTTCCTCCAGCATCTTCACAAGGTCCTTTGTTGTTGTTCCGGGATTGATTTGCACTTTTTGCACCAAAGAACATTAATCTCTAGGAGACAGAACGCGTCTCCTTCCTGAAGGGTATGATGGCTGCGTGGTCCCATGATGGCTGCGTGTTCATACTTGCGTACAGATGAACCTTCATGCGTTTGGAAATTGCTCCCAAGGATGAACCAGAATTGTGGAGGTCTACAATTTTCTTTCTGAGGTCTTGGCTGATTTCTTTTAATTTTCCCATGATGTCAAGCAAAGAGGCACTGAGTTTGAAGGAAGGCCTTGAAATACATCCACAGGTACACCCCCAATTGACTCAAATTATGTCAATTAGGTTATCAGAAGCTTCTTAAGCTATGACATACTTTTCTGGAATTTTCCAAGCTGTTTAACGGCACAGTCAACTTAGTGCATGTAAACTTCTGACCCACTGGAATTGTGATACAGTGAATTATAAGTGAAATAATCTGTCTGTAAACAATTGTTGGAATTGTGTCATGCATTGTGTCATTGTTGACTTGTGTCATGCACAAAGTAGATGTCCTAACCGACTTGCCAAAACTATAGTTTGTTAACAACAAAATTGTGGAGTGGTTGAAAAACGAGTTGTAAACTTCCGACTTCAACTGTACATTACATGACTGTGTGTGAGAGGGGAATGAGGAGAGAGAGAGAGATGGGTGCAGTGATGCAGATGCATGAGCAGACATGAGTCAGGCAGAGAGATGAAACACAGAGAGAGACAGGGAGCAGCATCCATCCACCCTACTGGATAAATATACACATGTACCTCTCTCTCTCTTATGGGTGAGCTTGTTTAATCATCTATTCTTTCTCTCTCTGTTTGTGTGTGTGTCTCTCTCTCTCTCCTACTCTCTCTCTATCTCTCTCTCTCTCTGTCTGTGTGTCTCTGTTTCTCTCTCAGTGTGTGTGTGTGTGTGTGTGTCTCTCTCTCTCTTTCTCTGTGTGTGTCTCTCTCTCTCAATTCAATTCAATTCAATTCAATTCAAGGGGCTTTATTGGCATGGGAAAGCAAGTGAGGTAGATAATATACAAAAGTTAAATAAACAATAAAAATTAACAGTAAACATTACACATACAGAAGTTTCAAAACAATGAAGACATTACAAATGTAATATATATATATATATATATACAGTGTTGTAACAATGTACAAATGGTTAAAGTACACAAGGGAAAATAAATACCCCAGACCTCACAATGGGTTCTATGACTGAATCAAGTATTTTTAGCCAGATCCTAACTGGTATGTTGAATGTTATGTTCCTTTTGATGGCATAGAATGCCCTTCTTGCCTTGTCTCTCAGATCGTTCACAGCTTTGTGGGAGTCACCTGTGGCGCTGATGTTTAGGCCAAGGTATGTATAGTTTTTTGTGTGCTCTAGGGCAATGATGTCTAGATGGAATTTGTATTTGTGGTCCTGGCGACTGGACCTTTTTTGGAACACCATTATTTTGGTCTTACTGAGATTTACTGTCAGGGCCCAGGTCTGGCAGAATCTGTGCAGAATATCTATGTGCTGCTGCAGGCCCTCCTTGGTTGGTGCCATAAGCACCAGATCATCAGCAAACATTAGACATATGACTTCAGATTCTAGTAGGGTGAGGCCGGGTGCTGCAGTCTTTTCTAGTGCCCGTACCAATTCGTTGATATATATATGTTGAAGAGGGTGGGGCTTAAGCTGCATCCCTGTCTCACCCCACGGCCCTGTGGGACAAAATGTGTGTGTTTTTTGCCAATTTTAACCGCACACTTGTTGTTTGTGTACATGGATTTCATAATGTCGTATGTTTTACCCCCAACACCACTTTCCATTAATTTGTATAGCAACAAAGCATGAGAAGACTTTGCCTTTGTTTCGGTTTGTTTGGTTGTCAATTAGGGTGTGCAGGGTGAATACATGGTCTGTTGTACGGTAATTTGGTAAAAAGCCAATTTGACATTTGCTCAGTACATTGTTTTCATTGAGGAAATGTACGAGTCTGCGGTTAATGATAATGCAGAGGATTTTCCCTAGGTTGCTGTTGACGCATATCGCACGGAGGTTATTGGGGTCAAATTTGTCTCCACTTTTGTGGATTGGGGTGATCAGTCCTTGGTTCCAAATATTGGGGAAGATGCCAGAGCTAACGATGTTAAAGAGTTTTAGTATAGCCAATTGGAATTTGTTGTCTGTATATTTGATCATTTCATTGAGGATACCATCAACACCACATGCCTTTTTGTGTTGGAGGGTTTTTATTTTGTCCTGTAGCTCATTCAAGGTAATTGGAGAATCCAGTGGGTTCTGGTAGTCTTTAATAGTTGATTCTAAGATTTGTATTTGATCCTGTATATATTTTTGCTCTTTATTCTTTGTTATAGAGCCAACAAGATTGGAGAAGTGGTTTACCCATACATCTCCATTTTGGATAGATAATTCTTCATGTTGTTGTTTGCTTAGTGTTTTACAATTTGGGGGAGGGAATGCTGTCACCTGCAGGCAGGTGTTTGTCCCCCTGTGTGCTGAGGGTGTCAGGTTCTTGTCCGGTTCTGGCATTTAGGTCGCCACAGACTAGTACATGTCCCTGGGCCTGGAAATGATTGATTTCCCCCTCCAGGATAGAGAAGCTGTCTTCATTAATGTATGGGGATTCTAGTGGGGGGATATAGGTATAGGTATATGTTGTTGGTCGTGTGGTGTGGCCTCAGGCCAGTAAGTGTGAGCAGAGCCTGCTGAGCATCTGGTACATGCCATTGGCTTGGGCTAGTGTAAGAGTGGGGGTTGGGCCTGTTTGCCCGCTCACTGCCTGGGTGTATGTGTGACTTCCATGTTGAGGCCCTCTTTGCGGGGGTGGGGTGCATGGGGTGGGCAGGAGGAGCATAGGTCTGATCTGAGGGGGCCTAAATGGGGTGTGGGCATGGTTGACGTGGGGGGGGGGGGGGGGGGGGTGTTGACTGGTTGGGGTGGGGATCTCTCTCTGTGTGTGTTTGTGTGTGTGTGTCTTTCTCTCACTCTGTGTGTGTGTTTGTGTGTCTCTCTCATTCTCTCTCTGTGTGTGTGTGTGTGTGTGTGTGTGTGTGTGTGTCTCTGCCTCTGTCTCTCTCTTTAGTTTTTCCTCTGGGTTTAATAAGTAAAAATTTGGAATAAATGTAGTCATTTCTGTGAATAATGAATAATGTAATGAATTACTTACCACAGTAAAGGAGAAAGTTCATCTCTGTTTCTGACCACATACATGCTCCTCTTTAGGTAGCCATGTCTTTTTATGTCTGCTGGTTTCTATTGCCAATTGGTGGTCACTAAGCCTGTACTTGGTAAGGATCTGTCTCTGCTTCGTATCTCTGACAGAGTAGAGATAATCAGCCAATTCATATTCTCTGTTTAGAGTCAGATAACAATTTAGTCGGCTTTGGGATTTGGTTTCGTTTTTCCAATGTTGTAAATATGAGTCGTTTGATTGGTTCATGATTTTGTTTATTGGAATGATTTTGTTTATTTCTTTTGAAGCAGTGCTGGTGTCAGCTTGGTTGGTGAGGTTTAACACCAGCTGACAGAGGGCTCGTTTCTGTGCTTTAAATTGCAGACTTGAATTTGGACTTGAATTTAGATGTAGCCACAATTCTAATGATCTTTTCTGTATTTTCATTACCACTGGAAAGCGGCCCAATTCTGTCCTACATGCATTAGTTGGTGTATTTATCTGGACTTGTAGAATTTCCCGAGAGAATTCTGCATGGGCTTCAATTGGATGATTGTCCTCCATTTTAAAGTCCAGTTTATTGAGTGGCCCCCAAACCTCACTTCCGTAAAGAGCTATTGGTAGGATTACACGGTCAAATATTTCGGTCCAAATTCTAATTGGGATGTTGATTTTGAATAATTGTATTTTTATTGCATACAATGCTCTGCAGGATTTTTCTTTGAGTGCATTCAATGCCATATTAAAGTTTCCCGATGCAGATATGGTTCGACCAAGGTAGGTGTCATTTTTTGCGTGTTCAATTACGGTGTTGTTTAAGGTGAATTTCTAATTGTGCTTCTGACATCCGTTTTTTGGGGGAAAATCATGATTTTCATTTTTCGGAAATTTACTGCCAGGGCCCGATTATGGCAATATTGCTCTAGAATATTAATGTTCTGTTGAAGACCTTCTTTGGTTGGTGATAGTTGTACCAAATCATCAGCATATAGCAGGTATTTCACCTCTGTGTCAAATAGTGTGAGTCCTGGGGTAGTCCTTCGTGCCAAATAGAATCAAATACTTTTTTAAAGTCAATAAAGCAAGCAAGCATTTTGCCCTCTTTTTTTTGCTGGACGTGCTTATCAATTAGTGTGTTTAAGGTGTATATATGGTCAGTAGTGCGATGGTTAGGAAGAAAGCCAATTTAACATTTACTTATTACATTTTTTTTTGAAGAAAGTTTTGAATTCTTGAATTCAAAATGCTACAGAAAGCCTTTCCCAAGTTGCTGTTTACACAAATTCCCTTGTAATTATTGGGGTCTGATAGGGAAGATGAGCCCCTGGTTCCAGACGTCAGGAAAGCAGCAAGTTAATACCATGTTGAACAGTTAAACAAGCACGGCATTTTGCAACTCAGGTGTGCTGTTTTTCAGCATTTCATGTCTGATGTTATCTAGACCACAAACCTTCCTTGATTTTATAGATTTGAGCTTTTCATTTAGTTCTCGTTGGGTTATTGGGTAATCTAATGGATTTTGGCTGTTTTTAATGACTGATTCAAGGATGTTACATTTTTCTTTAATTTCTAATTGGTGCTGTCTTTTTGTGGGATGTTTTTGTATAGATTATCAAAATAAGTTTTCCAAATTCCTACATCATGTTTGGCTAAATTCTTGTGTCTTTGTCGTGCTTAAATTGTTCCACATGTCCCAGAACTGATTTTGGTCAATTGCGTTTTCAATTTCATCAAGTGTCTTGTTGGTATAATTCAATTCCTTGCGTTTCAGTGTTTGTTTATACCGTTTCAGAGTTTCAAAGTATTCATAGCGTAGCTCTGGGTTGTATTGCTGCTTATGTTTTTCATTTGACATTTGTCTTAGGTGTTTTCTAAATGTTGTACATTCATCATCAAACCATTTCTCAGAAACATTTTGTTTTTTTGTTTCTGATGTTGCATTTCTTTGGTTTTCTCAAATTTGCTTTCGATGCTGCTTTTTGAATATGCAATTGATGTTTTGAGTAGCCGAATATACGCCATCTTTATTGTTTTGGTACTGTGAGTTATTGAAGAACTGTATAGAGTTCATCATTTCATTTGAGTTCAATGTTTCAGTGAATCCCTCTGCACTGTTTTGAGCCCGTCTGTACGATTGGTTTATGTTGTAGAGTTAATTTGGCTGTTTAAAAAAAAATTAATATAGCTGGTTAATTTCTTCAGAAACACGTTGAGCTGAGTGTGATCTGACAATGGCCTCTGTGGTCTGACAGTGAATGCACTAATGGAGGAGGGGTCAATGTCAGTGATGGCACAATCGACTACACTTGTCCCAAGAGCTGAGCAGTAAGTAAACTGACCTAAAGAGTCCCCTCTGATTCTACCATTAAGCATGTACAGGCCTAAGCCTCGACAGAGATGCACTAACTCCTTCCCATTTTTGTTCAGTATTTGGTCAGGACTGTTTCTATTATTTATAATAGGGCTACTGTACAAGGAGGGGTGTCCAAATATGTGGTGGTTACCTCCCGGATCAGTGTAGTCAGGCTCAGAACCTGTCCTTACATTGAAATCTCAACAAAGAAGCACTTTACCCAGTGCCTGAAATGTAATGATTTCTGCGTGGAGATTGTCAAAAAAAACTGATCATCATAATATAATATGATCATCATAATATGATGAATCTGAAGGAGGAGCATAAGCTGCACATCATCGTCACAATAGATAGGTACCTTTTGTTAAGTTTTAGCCAAATGTGACCGGTACCTTGTTTCAGTTCATTCAAGTCCTGCTTATGCCAAATGATGGTTCCACCTGAGTCTCGGCCCCGTTTAACATGTTTATGTTTGATTGATGGTAGTAAACTTTCTCTATAGCCTGAGGGACACTGAGTATCTATGTCTCCACGACATCATGTCTCCAGTAGGATTAGGATGTCCTGTCCCTTGTTGTTTTTAATCAATTCTGGATTTGTTTTATAACCAAAATGTGAATGTGAAGAGTATAGGCCCTGGATATATTCCAAGAGCTGATAGTTAAATCTCATTTATTTATAGTAAGTGATATTCACTGGTTTGAGTAAAGTAGATTGAAAAAACCCTAAATAATATATATATATAATAAAATTAAGAATAGTTGTAAACAAATGAATAAGAATGGAATAAGATTTCACAAAAAAAACAAGTACAATGCAATCTGGAACCCTGTGTGTGTGTGTGAATTAAAGGGTCTGCATATTAGATGCAGTAGTTGGCGCACCTCTCCAATCCCTGGTTGTTCTAGGCGTCTTTTGCCAGAGGCTACCTCTAGGCTGATGATCTGAATAATACGTGGTTGTGGACTGCATCATGTGGTGTACTTCTCTGAAGGACAGTCTCAGTCTCTCTCTCTCTCTCTAACACGGAGCAGATCATACATGCAAGCAACCTGCAATGAGCACTGGTTCATGACGCACAACCTAAACACAACCTAAACACAACCTAAGCCCTCAACTCTTCACATGACCCGACCGTCATCAGCCAGCAGTAGTCCACAGCTGTAGTCACGACACAATGCATGGGCTGGGAGAGTGATGGAAAGAGAGAGAGTGTGTGTGTGAGAGAGTGAGGGGGAGGGACGGAGTGGAATAAATACTGGTCTGTTTTCATCTCAAAGGAAATAAACAAGGCATGCACTTGTCATCCCGAGAGAGAAAGACACACTGTCTGCAGGAGAGAAAAAAAATATCGCACAACTGACAAAACTAGAGACGGGTGTGGCTAGCGAGAGACAGGGTAGAGGGAGAGGGCGAGAGAGAGAGAGAGCGAGAGAGGGGGGAGAGAATGGGGGGCACTGGGCACAGACGTCAATTTAACGTCTAGTTCAAGTCGGTTCAACATCATTTCGTTGATATGACAGTGGAGACAACGTTGATTCAACCCCCCCCCCCCCCCCCATAAGAACGAATGTATGGTGGTCCGAAAGGCCCAAATAACAGAATGGGTGTCCAATTAGGGAAATGGAGGATCGGGCTACAGGTAGAGATAGAATGGGAGGGAAGAGAGAGGGGAGAGCTGGAACCGCTTCTAGCAGATCAACTGCCAATGCCTCTGTTTGCCTTCTGCTTTCAAAGCTGAATGGGTTCCTTTATGAACATATCCCCATGGCAATGCTTCCCATACTTCACTGGGTGAGTATGTGGGCGAGTGTGTGTTTGTATGGGTGTCCACATTACTATAAGTGTCTTTCCGCTACTTATATTCGAGTCTGCGGAGGAGAGTGTGTGAGTTTGTGTGTGAGCACTCAAATATCAAGCCACCGGGAACAATTTGTGCTCACAGGAGAGAGGGGTTTGTACACCAAAGAGAGAAAAGGAGAGAGCGAGAGTGTGTGTGTGTGTGTGTGTGTGTGTGTGTGAGAGAGCCTGCTTGAGTTTGAGTGAGTTTTTAAATGCATGTGTGCGTGCGTGTGTGTCTGTGCGTCGCGTGTGCGTGTACGTGCAATGTTTTATGTCATTGTATAGTCATTGTAGAACGGAGCCAGATCTGGGGAGGGTGGGGGGGGGGGGGGTTATACTCTAAATAGTATGTGTCAGAGCTCGAATGGTTTTCAACTGAAATGTATATGAGATTCAAATGACATTCTCTACCCTCCACATCTCCCTCCCTCCACTCTCTTCCCTTCCCCTCTCGCCACTTTGTCTTATGTCCACTGAATACTAGTGTGGAAGACATGACCTTCAGATGAACCCTGTAGACTTGTGTGGCAGTAGGTGGTCCACTGAACTGATGTCTAGGCAGACAATCCAGGCCGCTCTTCTCCACAGACGTCAGCCAAACACTGGCTGCAACAAGCAGATCTCAGCTACAAGGTTCCTGGTCATTGAATGGCGTATCAATCACATGCAGTGCAACAGTCAGGTGTAGTGATTTTGATAGCTGGCCTGATAAAATACGTTTTGTTAATAAAAAAAACCAATGCGGCGGGTTTTCCGCCTTTTCTACCTGTCAGAAAGACAGGAGTGATGACAACAGAGAACGCTTGCTGAAGGGTTGAGGAAAAGGAACAGAGCAGACCGAGAATTGAACCCTGAGGTACGCCGTGCAGGATGAGGTCTAAATCACGAGCGCAGAAACTGGAAACGGGCTGAGAAGGAAATCAAAAAGGCAGACATAAGAATAATACTCCGCAAGACGCAACGGAGAACGAGAAGTATGTTTGCTCAACAACAACAAAAAGCTCTTGAGTGGAGGAACATGAAGCAAAGCAAATGAAGTGCCTTGAGAGAGAGACACAAAGAGAGAAAGAGAGAGAGAGAGAGAAAGAGAGACAGAGAGAGATAGAGAAAGAGAGAGAAAGAGTCAGAGAGAGAAAGAGACAGAGAGAAAGAGACAGAGAGAGAGAAATAAAGAGACAGGGAGACAGAGAGAGAAAGATAGACAGCTAGAGAAAGAGAGACAGAGAGAGAGAGCAAAATTATGCAGTTACATTATAATTTTTTATTTTTAATGCAGCCCAAAAACAAAGCTGTTGTCAAACGTGCTCTTCGGTAGTACAGACCTCACACTCTCTCTTGTGTTATTGATCGTGTGTGTGTGTGAACGCTTGCTGAAGGGTTGAGGAAAAGGAACAGAGCAGACCGAGAATTGAACCCTGAGGTACGCCGTGCAGGATGAGGTCTAAATCACGAGCGCAGAAACTGGAAACGGGCTGAGAAGGAAATCAAAAAGGCAGACATAAGAATAATACTCCGCAAGACGCAACGGAGAACGAGAAGTATGTTTGCTCAACAACAACAAAAAGCTCTTGAGTGGAGGAACATGAAGCAAAGCAAATGAAGTGCCTTGAGAGAGAGACACAAAGAGAGAAAGAGAGAGAGAGAGAGAAAGAGAGACAGAGAGAGATAGAGAAAGAGAGAGAAAGAGTCAGAGAGAGAAAGAGACAGAGAGAAAGAGACAGAGAGAGAGAAATAAAGAGACAGGGAGACAGAGAGAGAAAGATAGACAGCTAGAGAAAGAGAGACAGAGAGAGAGAGCAAAATTATGCAGTTACATTATAATTTTTTATTTTTAATGCAGCCCAAAAACAAAGCTGTTGTCAAACGTGCTCTTCGGTAGTACAGACCTCACACTCTCTCTTGTGTTATTGATCGTGTGTGTGTGTGTGTGTGTGTGTGTGTGTGTGTGTGTGTGTTTGCCGGGCTTTTGTGGAGATGTCCAGATTAAAGTCTTGTGGGATTTCCCAGGCCCTCCATATATCCCAGCAAGGCCATTGATTAGCTATTGATGACGCATGGAGAAGCCATCCATCTCAACAGTGGCCAATCAGGACACGCGTACACACACACACACACACCTCTGTCTCCTCACACCAGCCTTTATTTTCCTCTCTCTCTCTTTCTCTCCCTCTGTCTCTTTCTGTCCGGTCACTGTCCATTGTCAGCTGCCTGTCAGAGCTATTTTGTCTGTCTCCGTTCGCTCTTTGATTAGCCGCGATCTATCAGCCCGATAAAGGGATGGAGGGAGGGGAAGGAAGGAGAGAGGGAGGAGGGGTTTTGCTGGCTGATGGATAGACCCTGTGTGCCATGGCTCGAAGAGAGAGAGAGAGAGTGAGAGAGAAAGAAAGCGAGAGAGAGAGAGGGAGATCTACATCAAGGGGGGACAACGCCACCTCTCTCTCTCTCTCTCTCTCTCTCTCTCTTCTCTCTCTCTCTGTCTATTTGCTCCAGCTCTCACCACTCCTCTTTGCTCCCCCTAAGTCCTCTCCTCCATTCTCCCCAGCATCCTCCCTCCCTCTGGTGAACACATTCTCAGGCCATGGATCATTAACCTGGGACTGCCATGCTGCCATATATCCCCCCCCCCACCTCCTCAAACCAACATGGCAACCAAGAGCAACGGTAGACACGCTAAAGGGTGTGTGTGTGTGTGTGTGTGGGGGGGGGGGGGGGGGGGTTTGTATGTGTGTTTGTGTGTGTTTGTGTGTGCGTCTGGTTTTGTCATATTCTGCACAGTTCAATGGTTTAAAATTGAATTCCTGGGGTGGATTCCATCTGTGATTACTATATGATGGATACACGCCCGCACAAACCCTACTTTACTCCCAGGCCGCTATAACACTGCCAATCTCTCACACACACACACACACACACACACACACACACACACACACACACACACACACACGCACACACACACACACACACACCACGGTTGTCACTGCTGTCAGACAGCATTAGTCCCTATAGTGGTGTCATTTGAATAACTAGCAGAACAAATCCATTTCTATCCCTCATTATCTACGACATCTCCACTTACTCACACGTTCCCCATCATCACCAACACACACTCCCCCCCCCCCCCCCCCCCCCGGAGTCGGTGTTAGCCCCCCCCCGGAATGACGTCCATCCTCATAGTCATGCCAACGTGGCTTAGCATCAGCACCACGGATCTCATTATCAGAGGCAAAATAGTGGTTTCATTTCTTCACTCGTTCGCCGGGCTGGGTTAACATGGCTACCCTACAATGTCGCGGAGCAGTCACAAAGACGAATGTGTCTGACACACATACATGCACCCCCACGCGCACACACACACACACACACACACACACACACACACAGTGGCTGTGGAGGTTAATGCACAACTAACCAGGAGAAAGGAATGGGAGCCATCTTCTCTGAGTAAGGCCAAATGAATCCGCCGAAGCACTATGCAAATGTTCCCCCAGCTAACGAGGCTGCCTGCATGATTGGAGTGCCATTGAAATTCTCCTCGTGCACAGCCCTCTCTCAGTCCCTGCCTCCCTCCTTCAATCTCCCTCCATATCTTCATTTCAACCCTCGTTGTAGCACACATCTCTCTCTCTCTCTCTCTCTCTCTCTCTCTCTCTCTCTCTCTCTCTCTCTCTCTCTCTCTCTCTCTCTCTCTCTCTCTCTCTCTCTCTCTCTCTCTCTCTCTCTCTCTCTCTCTCTCTCTCTCTCTCTCTCTCTCTCTCTCTCTCTCTCTCTCTCTCTCTCTCTCTCTCTCTTTGTTGATCTGCATCTTTCTGTGTGCATCTGCCATTATCCATGAATCAAGTGTTCCATCCATCCACCTGAACATCAAAACAAGTAGCAAACATGTCATTGTAGAACTTCAACTATATAGTGTCATCTGTATCAGTCATGGAGCCACCAGAAACAAAAACAAACATAAAATTCAAGCCAGCGGTGATCAAATTCGCGGCGCTTAGTCGGGCGAAACCCAACAGCCAGCCATTTTGGGATTGATCCAAAACCTGCGAGACAATGGCGAAGTCAAAAAGTCAAACTTTAACGTTTGTCTGAGGTGGATAAGAAGAGGGCAAGACTGCATGGTGGAGGGCGAGACTGCTGTCTCTAATAAGCGCCAGACGTGTTCACTGATCTGGCCAATTAATTGAAGTTTTACGGTATACATACATGAATCAAAGCCTATAATCATAGCAGGGTACAGGGTTCTGTTCTGTCGGTGGACTGTGGTGAATGCCTCTGTGTCTTAGTCCCCCCCTCCTCCCCCTGTCGAAACAGAGAGCGCTCTGAGTCGCTCTGCACCTGCTCTCTCTGTAAAACACCCAGACACGAGAGCTGAATAAATAATCTAGCACAACATGCATCGCCGTCGTGTCGCCACACACCCCCACACACACACACACACACGCTCTGCACCCCATAAACACACCTCAATAAGTAAACACCACCCATTTCCTTTCTACAACCCCCCCCCCCCCTCCTACCAACCACTAGGTAGGTACAAACTATTCCCCCCCAACACAAACACATCCCCCCGCTCAGTAATGGTGAGACAGACATGGGAATAAATAAGTCAAGAAGCAGAGAATGCATCTTTAATGGGGAGAAACAGAGCGCCGTGGCCTCCTCTAGCTCCCTGAAGGCCCGGCGACATCAGGATTTCAAAGTGTGCACCTCTCTCCTTGTCTATCTGTCAATCTTTCTCCCTAGACCTTCCTCGCTCTCTTTGCCCATCACCCTGTCTGCATAATTTAGGATCCCCTGCTCTCTGTCACTTAATCTCACTCTCTCTTCTGTCTATCCCTTCACTTTTTCTCTCGTCTTCTGCAGAGTTATGCTATTGTCACCCCTCGGTCCCCTTACCTTTCCCACTAAGTGCCCTGAAATGGAGGGACGAAAGAGGGAGAGAAATAAAGAGTGGGGACAAGAGAGAACGATTGAGAGTGGAAGCGTGGGAAAGAGAAGAGAGAGGGAGGGAGAGACAGTAGAGAGGCCCTTGCAAAGTGGTCACAAAATGGAGACCGGGGGAAAAGCAGGAGCTGTGATGATGCTTCACTCCACTAAGAGAGAGAGAGAGAGAGAGAGAGAGAGAGAGAGAGAGAGAGAGTGAGAGAGAGAGAGAGAGCGAGAGAGAGAGAGAGAGAGAGAGCGAGAGAGAGAGAGAGAGAATAGATGATTAAACAAGCTCACCCAGAAAGCAAACACAGACATCACTCCCCCCCCCCCCTCACATTCTTTGCAGCATTTTTACTGTCCTCTGTCCCACTCTGGCGTCCTTCTCTTTACACCCCTCTCTCAGAGGAAAGGAGTGGAGGAACGCAAACATCTCAGGTACATTGTGTGTGTCTGTGCGCGCGTGACCACAAGTGCGGCCCCTTGGTAAGGACAGAGGACAAGTCTGGACATGACTGGGCCCCCACAAAGGGCACATTATTGTATCAACTGTCACAAAGCCACAACCACTGACGCCTCATCAACTTCATAATGACCGAGGTGAGAAAGACCGTGTGTGTGTGTGTGTGTGTGTGTGCGAGCGTGCGTGCGTGCGTGTGTGTGTGTTCTCTCTTGGTGTCGGTGTGTTTTATGTGTCAGCTCGGTGTGTATTAATAGGTCTAAATGTTTTCTCTGTCGCTGCGTCTTCTCTTTTCGTTTGATGTTAAAAGAGTGCGTGCACGTCTGTTTGTCTTTCTAAGGGTGTGCGTTTGTGTGTTCGCGGCGGCGCGGAGCCGTGGTGATGCACTACTACTATTTTTTTTTAAATCACGCGGCGACGCTTCCTCGCACCTTCCTCGTTGCCAGTGAGGTTTTGCGCCCGTTGCCATGGTGACGCGATAAAACTCACACTGTTTAAAGCCCTGGGTGGAGGAGGAGACGGATACCAACAAACTGACACACGGACGCTAACATAACGACACACGTGGATGACGTCACCCTACACACACACACATATACACACAGCAAAAGTAAAGAACATTCTCCTTCAGTTTCTTCGCTGACAACTAAACAACTGCAAATTCCACAACTGACAGATACGCCAGTAGTCCAAAGAGATGAGGTAGAGAGAAGAAACCCATTGCCACTGATCTACCAAACAAAGCCAATCTCTGTCCCCCTCTCCTCTCCCCTCCTCCCCTCCTGTCCCTGTCTCTACAGCTCTCCCCATTGGAAACACATTTGGCTGTCAAACGGTGACACCACGCACACGCAGGGTCACATCATAGGTGAGCCCAGCTGTCGCCAAACACACCCCTGCCTCTTCATCAAATCAAATCCAAAACGCAGCTTTATCGACTTGAGGGATGACAAGCGCTGGCCATGTCATCCTGTATGTTATGTCATTAAGACCATGCTTACTGGTCTTATTGCTCATACTCATTAGCAAACCAACAGACCGCTTTCTTCAATTGAGAAATATATACAGTGTACAATAGAAAGCAGATGGATAGATATGCTCTGTGTGTGTGTGTGTGTGTGTGTGTGGGGATAAGGTCACCTACATACCATACACACTCAAATGGATTGCATACGCTGCTTAAGGCCTCCTGTTTAATTGGCACTCCAGAGTATGGATAACTGGTATGAGAGTGGGCATGAGTGTGTCTGTCTGTTGAGGCGAGGTGCTGTCATACACTGCCCCCAGAGAGAGAGAGAGAGAGAGAGAGAGAGAGAGAGAGAGAGAGTGAGAGAGAGATGTCAAGGATGGCAGATCTGCATTTTTTTGAAGAAGCTGACCAGAGCAACACGTATCAAACAGTAAACGTACACAATAATGGAACTGTATTGACACAAGGCAATGATTCAAGCCTCCAGGCTTTAGAGAATAGGTTTGCTACCCTAAAAGCAGAAGCTGAACTCATCTCAGAAACTGGGGAAAAAGTCAAGGAGGGAGAAAAACATACCCCGATGGTCTCTGTGACGCAGCAAGAAGCCCTCAGTGTCCCTCTACCTTCCTCGCCTGCAGCAGACAGAACCAAGGACACGCCCACAACACCAAGAACACCTGCTATGCAATGTTTCCACAACACCCTCTCTCTCTAGTCGAAGCAGAGGTCATAGAACTCAGAGAGAACAAGCTTCAAGAGGAGGACACTGTCCAGAAACTAAAAGAAGAGATGAAACAGTTCAGGGAGGAGAGCAGAGCATCTATTGCTAAATTATAAAGCAGAATGGACAAACTGAGTCAGACAAATGATGACCTCAGAGACCATCTGAGCACAATGAGAGAGGACCTAGAGCAGAGAGAGAGGTACATTGACCCCCTCAACCAGCAGCTAGTTGTTATGTCCTCTGCATCTAGAGAACATGTCCAACAGCTTGATAAAACACAAGCAGAGCTTGAGACCAGCATAACCAGCATGGTCTCCAACACAGCCTGATGACACTGCACCAGCCTACCAGTCCGCTCCAGCCCACCAGTCTGCTCCAGCCCAGGTCAACCAACCAGCCACCCAGTCTGCTCTAGCCCAGGTCAACCTACCAGCCTCCCAGTCTGATCCAGCCCAGGTCAACCTACCAGCCTACCAGTCTGCTCCAACCCAGGTCAACCTACCAGCCACCCAGTCTGCTCCAGCCCAGATCAGCTAGCCAGCCTCCCTGTCTGCTCTAGCCCAGGTCAACTTACCAGCCACCCAGTCTGCTCCAGCCCAGGTCAACCTTCCAATCTCCCAGTCTGATCCACCCCAGATCAGCCAACCAGCCTCCCTGTCTGCTCTAGCCCAGGTCAACCTACAAGCCTCCCAGTCTGCTCCAGCCCAGGTCAACCTACCAGCCTCCCAGTCTGCTCCAGCCCAGGTCAGCCAACCAGCCACCCAGGCTGCTCCAGCCCAGGTCAGCCAAGCCGCCACCCAGGCAGCTCCAGCCCAGGTCAGCCAACCAGCCACCCAGGCAGCTCCAGCCCAGGTCATTCAACCAGCCACCCAGGCAGCTCCAGCCCAGGTCAGAATACCAGCCTCCCAGTCTGCTCCAGTCTGCTCCACCCAGACAGACACCCACAACTGCAATCCTTATTGATTCAAATGGGAAGCTCTTAGTCCAGGAAAGATGATTCCCTAGACAACATGTGTATAAGTTCTGGTGTCCTACAAATGACAGTGTAATGGAGCTACTCAGTCAAACCAGGATTGATACCCCTGACAACATCATCATCCACACTGGCACAAAGAACCTTCATGCCAAAGGTGAAAATGTATCTGGAGCAGTGAGAAGAGTGGCAGAACGGGCACAGGCTATGTTCCCAACAACCAATATAGCTGTGTCCACGCTCCTACCAAGAAAAGACTTCCCAGGAAAGTTGATGGACAAAATAAATCAACAGATCACTGTGGACTGTGCCTCACTGCTCAACGTCAGAACGGCTCACCACCCAACTCTGACATGTCAACGTTTATACCATAATGTACATCTTGATCAGAACAGTATCCAAAACTTTGCCAAGGATCTAAAGGATGCAACACTTGGCAGGGACCCACACACCAATCACCCAAGCAGCAGAGGCCCCCTGCTCCACTTTCTGAAACAGCAGTACCCCAACCAGAAGAAGAGAAGAGCCAGACACGGCTTATTACAGCACAGCTCTACAAGACCAGGCCCAACACAGCACAGATTTACCAGACCAGACCCACCTCAGGACAGCACGACTAGACCAGACCCATCACAACACAGCTCTACTAGACCCGGGCCATCACAACATAGCTCTACTAGACCCGGCCCATCACAACACAGCTCTACTAGACCCCATCACAACACAGCACTACTAGACACGGCCCATCACAACACAGCACTACTAGACACGGCCCATCACAACACAGCTCTACTGGACCCGGCCCATCACAACACAGCTCTACTAGACCAGGCCCATCACAACACAGCTCTACTAGACCAGACCCATCACAACACAGCTCTACTAGACCAGGCCCATCACAACACAGCTCTACTGGACCTGGCCCATCACAACACAGCTCTACTGGACCTGGCCCATCACAACACAGCTCTACTAGACCTGGTCCATCACAACACAGCTCTACTAGACCAGGCCAATCACGACACAGCTCTGACCACTACTCCAGGGTCGGGCAGAACACTGTCCTTCAGGGAAGTACACCACCTGATGCAGTCCACACCATGTATCATTCAGATCATCAGCCTACGTATGCTGAGGTAACCTCTGGCAAAAGACACCTAGAACAATCAGATACAGGAGAGGTGCACCAACTACTGCATCTAACATGCAGACTACTGGGCTAGACAGACCATTTAACTGACCCTCAAACGCACACACACGCATGCGCACGCACTCACACACACACACACGCACACACACACAAACACAAACTGGGTTGCAGAATGCATTGCATTGTACTAATTATTTGGGCATTCTAATTAATTTGTTATAAACTATTCTTTATTTTATTGACACTGGTAATGTAATAATAATTATATGTAATGGTGTGTGTGTGTGTGTGCGTGTGTGTGCGTGTGTGTGTGTGTGTTTGTGTGTGTGTGTGTGTGTGTGTGTGTGTGTGTGTGTGTGTGTGTGTGTGTGTGTGTGTGTGTGTGTGTGTGTGTGTGTGTACAGTTGAAGTCGGAAGTTTACATACACTTAGGTTGCAGTCATTAAAACTCATTTTTCAACCACTCCACAATGTCCTTGTTAATTAACAAATTCGAATTTTGGCAAGTCGGTTAGGACATCTACTTTATGCATGACACAAGTAATTTTTCCAACAATTGTTTCCAGACAGATTATTTCACTTATAATTACTGTATCACAATTCCAGTGGGTCAGAAGTTTACATACACTAAGTTGACTATGTTAGATCTCTAGGGGCGCTATTTCATTTTTGGATAAAAAACGTTCCCGTTTTAAGCGCGATATTTTGTCACGAAAAGATGCTCGACTATGCATATTCTTGACAGTTTTGGAAAGAAAACACTGAAGTTTCAGAATCTGCAAATATTTTGTCTGTAAGTGCCCCAGAACTCATTCTACAGGCGAAACCAAGATGATGCATCAACCAGGAATTAGCAGAATTTCTGAAGCTCTGTTTTCCATTGTCTCCTTATATGGCTGTGATTGCGCAAGGAATGAGCCTACACTTTCTGTCGTTCGCCCAAGGTCTTAGCAGCATTGTGACGTATTTGTAGGCATATCATTGGAAGATTGAACATAAGAGACTATATTTTCCAAGTGTCCGCCTGGTGTCCTGCGTGGAATTCGGTGCGCAATTGCCAGCTGCTTGTACTTTACCATTTGATTCAGGGGAGAAACCATGTGTCCAAGAACGATGTATCAATGAAGAGATATGTGAAAAACACCTTGATGATTGATTCTAAACAACGTTTGCCATGTTTTCAGTCGATATTATGGAGTTAATTTGGAAAAAAGTTCGCGTTTTGAGGACTGAATTTTCGGGGTTTTTTTGGTAGCCAAATGTGATGTATAAAACGGAGCTATTTCTAATACACAAATAATCTTTTTGGAAAAACTGAGCATCTGCTATCTAACTGAGAGTATCCTCATTGAAAACATCAGAAGTTCTTCAAAGGTAAATGATTTTATTTGAAGGCTTTTATGTTTTTGTTGAAATGTTGCGTGCTGGATGCTAACGCTAATGCTAACGCTAAATGCTTTGCTAGCTAGCTACTTTTACACAAATTATTGTTTTCCTATGGTTGAGAAGCATATTTTGAAAATCTGAGATGACAGTGTTGTTTACAAAAGGCTAAGCTTGCGAGATGGCATATTTATTTCATTTCATTTGCGATTTTCATGAATAGTTAACGTTGCGTTATGGTAATGAGCTTGAGGCTGTAGTCACGATACCGGATCCGGGTTTGGGAGATCAGAGAGGTTAAACAGCTTGGAAAATTCCAGAACATGATGTCATGACTTTAGAAGCTTCTGATAGGCTAAATGACATAATTTGAGTCAATTGAAGGTGTACCTGTGGATGTATTTCAAAGCTTTCCTTCAAACTCAGTGCCTCTTTGCTTGACATTGTGGAACATCAAAAGAAATCAGCCAAGACCTCAGAAAAAAATTGTAGACCTCCACAAGTCTGGTTCATCCTTGGGAGCAATTTCCAAATGCCTGAAGGTACCACGTTCATCTGTACAAACAATAGTACGCAAGTATAAACACCATGGGACCACACAGCTGTCATACCGCTCAAGAAGGAGACGCATTCTGTCTCCTAGAGATGAATGTACTTTGGTACGTAAAAAATGAAAATCAATCCCAGAACAACAGCAAAGGACCTTGTGAAGATGCTGGAGGAAACAGGTACAAAAGTATCTATATCCACAGTAAAAGCCCTATATCAACAAAACCTGAAAGCCCGCTAAGGAAGAAGCCAAAGCACCAAAACCACCATAAAAAAGCCAGACTACAGTTTGTAACTGCAAATTGGGACAAAGATCATACTTTTTGGAGAAATGTCCTCTGATCTGATGAAACAAAAATAGAACTGTTTGGCCATAATGACCATCGTTATGTTTGGAGGAAAAAGGTAGAGGCTTGCAAGCCGAAGAACACCATCCCAACCGGCAAGCACTGGGGTGGCAGCATCATGTTTTGGGGGTGCTTTGCTGGAGGGACTGGTGCACTTCACAAAATGGATGGCTTCATGAGGGAGGAAAATTATGTGGAAATATTGAAGCAACATCAGTCATTGAACATATGAGTCAGGAAGTTAAAGCTTGGTTGCAAATGGATCTTCCAAATGGACAATGACCCCATGTATACTTCCAAAGTTGTGGCAAAATGGCTTAAGGACAACAAAGTCAAGGTATTGGGGTGGCCATCACAACGCCCTGACCTCAATGCTATAGAAAATATGTGGGCAGAACTGAAAAAGCGTGTGCGAGCAAGGAGGCCTACAAACCTGACTCAGTTACACCAGCTCTGTCAGGAGGAATGGGCCAAAATTTACCCAACTTATTGTGGGAAGCTTGTGGAAGGCTACCTGAGACGTTTGACCCAAGTTAAACAGTTTAAAGGCAACGCTACTAAATACCAATTGAGTGTATGTAAACTTCTGACCCACTGGGAATGTGATGAAAGAAATCATTCTCTCTACTATTATATTGACATTTCACATTCTTAAAAAAAAAGTGGTGATCCTAACTGACCTAAGACAGGTAATTTTTACTAGGATTAAATGTCAGGAATTGTGAAAACTGAGTTTAAATGTATTTGGCTAAGGTGTATGTAAACTTCCAACTGTAGACTTTTCTATTGTGTTATTGACTGTGCGTTTGTTTACTCCATGTGTAACTCTGTGTTGTTGTTTGTGTCGCACTACTTTGCTTTATCTTGGCCAGGTCGCAGTTGTAAATGACAACTTTTTCTCAACTGGCCTACCTGGTTAAATAAAGGTGAAATAAAAATACATTTAAAGGCAGAGGGTGAAGTGCTTCTTTGTGGAGATTTCAATGGAAGGACAGGTTCTGAGCCTGACTACACTGATCCGGGAGGCAACCACCACATATTTGGACACCCCTCCTTGTACAGTAGCCCTATTATAAATAATAGAAACAGTCCTGACCAAATACTGAACAAAAATGGGAAGGAGTTAGTGCATCTCTGTCGAGCCTTAGGCCTGTACATGCTTAACGGTTTACTTACCGCTCAGCTCTTGGGACAAGGGTAGTCGATTATGCCATCACTGACATTGACCCCTCCTCCATTAGTGCATTCACTGTCAGACCACAGGCGCCACTGTCAGATCACAGTCAGATCAAAACCAAAGAAATGCAACATCAGAAACAGAAAACAAAATGTTTCTGAAAAAATGGATTGATAATAAATGTACAACATTTAGACAAATGTCAAATGAAAAACGCATTGCAAAAAGTATTTATCCCCATTGGCGTTTTTCCTATTATGTTAAATTTGATTTTTATTTGGATTTCATGTAATGAACATACACAAAATAGACCGAATTGGTGAAAGGAAAAAAAATACTTGTTTAAATTTTTTTTTAAACAAAAATTAACGGAAAAGTGGTGCGTGCATATGTATTCACGCCCTAAATAAGATCTGGTGTAACCAATGATATTCAAAAGTCACATCATTTGTTAAATAATGTGAAATCTAAGTCCCACACTAACTGTCACATGATCTCAGTATATATACACACCTGTTCTGAAAAGCCCCTGAGTCTGCAACACCACTAAGTAAGGGGCACCACTACCATGAAGACCAAGGAGCCGACCAAACAGGTCAGGGACAAAGTTGTGGAGGAGTACATATCAGGGTAGGGTCATAAAAAATATGTGAAACTTTGAACATCCCACGGAGCACCATTAAATCCATTATTAAAAAATGTAAAGAATATGGCACTACAACAAACCTGCCAAGACAGGGCCGCCCACCAAACCTCACACTCAAGTTTGATGTTTTTTTTGTCTTGTTTCTTGTTTGTTTCACAATAAAAATATATATATTGCATCTTCAAAGTGCTAGGCATGTTGTGTAAACCAAATGATTCAAACCCCCACAAAAATTCCATTTTAATCCCACGTTTTAAGGCAGCAAAATAGGAAAAATGCCAAGGGGGTGAATACTTTCGCAAGCCACTGTAAGCAGCAAAACAACCCAGCGCTACGCTACGAATACTTTGAAACTCTGAAACAGTATACACATACACTGAAATGCAAGAAATTGAATTATACCAATAAGACACTTGACAAAATTGAAAATGCAATTGACCAAAATCGGTTCGGAGACATGTGGAACAACTTAAGAACAACAAAGCCACAAGAATTAGCCAAACAAGATGAAGGAATTTGGAAAACTTATTTTGATAATCTATACAAAAACATCATACAAAAAAACTTAGAACAGAACCAATTAGAAATTCAAGAAACATTTTACATCATGGAACCAGTCATTTAAAAACAACCAAAATCCATGAGATAATAACCAATAACCCAACAAGATCTAAATGAAAAGCTCAAAACGATCAAATCAAATAAGTATTGTGGTCTAGATAACATCAGACATGAAATGCTGAAAAACAGCACACCTGAGTTGCAAAATGATGTGCTTAAACTGTTCAACATGGTATTAACTTGCTGCTTTCCTGATGTCTGGAACCAGGGGCTCATCTCCCCTATCCACAAAAGTGGAGACAAATCAGACCCCAATAATTACAAGGGAATTTGTGTAAACAGCAACTTGGGAAAGGCTTTCTGTAGCATTTTGAATTCAAGATAAGTAAATGTTAAATTGGCAACCTCCCCAACCATCGCACTACTGACCATATTTACACCTTTACACACATTAATTAATAAGCACGTCCTGCAAAAAAAGAGGGCAAAATGCTTGCTTGCTTTATTGACTTTAAAAAAGTAATTTATTCTATTTGACACGAAGGGCTATTCTACAAAATTCTACAAAGTGGGCTTGGTGGCAAGGTGTATGACTTAATCAAATGTATGTACACAGAAAACATGTCTGCAATAAAAATCTAAAGTCAAAGAACATCATTATTTTCACAACGTCTCGGTGTGAGACAAAGCTACAGTTTGATTCCAAATCCTTTCAACATTTATAGCAATGAATTAGCAGACATATTGGACCCTTCTCCAGCCCCAGGACTCACACTATTTGACACAGAGGTAAAATACCTGATATAAGCTGATGATTTGGTACAACTATCACCAACCAAAAGAAGGTCTTCCACAGAACCTTAACATCCTAGAGCCAAAATTGCGCCCCTGGCAGTAACAAAAGAAAATGGCAGTGAATGCACAAAGAAAAAGCCTGCAGAACATTGTATCCAATAAAAATGTAATGATTCAAAATCAACATCCCAATTAGAATATGGACCAAAATATTTGACCGTGTAATCCTACCAATAGTTCTTTACGGAAGTGAGGTTTGGGGGCCACTCAATAAACTGCACTTTAAAAATGGAGGACAAACATCCAATTGAAGCCCTACATGCAGAATTATGTCGGGAAATTCTACAAGTCCAGATAAATACACCAACTAATTCATGTAGGGCAGAATTGGGCCGCTTTCCAGTGGTAATGAAAATACAGAAAAGATCATTAGAATTGTGGCTACATCTAAATTCAAGTCTGCAATTTTAAGCATTTCAAACCCAAGAGCTGAGTCCAGAAACGAGCCCTCTCAGTCAGCTGGTGTTGGACCTCACCAACCAAGCTGACACCAGCACTGCTTCAAAAGAAAGAATTACAATAAACAAAACCATGAACCAATCAAAGGACTCATATTTACAACATTGGAAAAATGAAACAAATTCCCCAAAGCCGACTAAATTGCTATCTGGCCCTAAACAGAGAATATGAATTGGCTGTCAGAGATACGAAGCAGAGACAGATCCTTACGAAGTACAGGCTGAGTGACCACCAATTGGCAATAGAAACCGGCAGACATAAAAAGACATGGCTACCCAAAGAGGAGAGTGTATGTGGTCACTGCACAACAGGGGAGGTAGAAACAGAGATGTACTTTCTCCTCTACTGTGATAAATATTCCTCACTATGAGATTCATTATTCACAGAAATGACTACATTTATTCCAAATTTCAACTTATTAAACCCAGAGGAAAAACCGAAAATTCTCATGGGAGAAGGAGCAATGGCTCATCTTCAGCCAAATATGTATTGCCTGCCATAGCCTGAGGGATACTGAATAACAACATCTGCATAGTAACTTACTTACAGTTGAAGTCGGAAGTTTACATACACCTTAGCCAAATAGAGATGAACGTACTTAGGTGCGAAAAGTGCAAATCATTCCCAGAACTACAGCAAAGGACCTCGTGAGGATGCTGGAGGAAACGGGTCCAAAATTATCTATATCCACAGTAAGACAAGTGCTATTTTGACACAATCTGAAAGGCCGCTCAACAAGGAAGAAGCAACAGCTCCAAAACTGCCATAAATAAGCCAGACTACGGTTTGCAACTGCACATGGGGACAGAGATCAAACTTTTTGGAGAAATGTTCTCTGGTCTGATGAAACAAAAATACAACTGTTTGGCCATAATGACCATTGTTATGTTTGGGGGGAAAAGGGGGGAGGCTTGCAAGCCGAAGAACACCATCCCAACCGTGAAGCATGGGGGTGGCAGCATCATGTTGTGGGGGTGCTTTGCTGCAGGAGGGACTGGTGCACTTCACAAAACAGATGGCATCATGAGAGAGGAAAATTACGTGGATACTTTGAAGCAACATCTCAAGACATCAGTCAGGAAGTTAAAGCTTGGGTCTTCCAAATGGACAACGACCCCAAGCATACTTCCAAAGTTGTGGCAAAATGGCTTAAGGACAACCAAGTTGAGGTATTGGGGTGGCCATCACAAAGCCCTGACCTCAATGCTATAGAAAATGTGTGGGCAGAACTGAAAAAGCGTGTACGAGCAAGGAGGCCTACAAACCTGACTCAGTTACACCAGCTCTGTCAGGAAGAATGGGCCAAAATTCACCCAACTTATTGTGGGAAGGCTACCTGAAACGTTTGACCCAAGTTAAACCATTTAAAGGCAATGCTACCAAACACTAATTGTGTGTATGTAAAGTTCTGACCCACTGGGAATGTGATGAAAGAAATAAAAGCTGAAATAAATCATTCTCTCTATTATTATTCTGCCATTTAACATTCTTAAAATAAAGTGGTGGTCCTAACTGACCTAAGGCAGGGAATTTTTACTAGGATTAAATGTCGGGAATTGTGAAAAACTGAGTTTAAATGTATTTGCCTAAGTTGTATGTAAACTTACGACTTCAACTGTATATCTGTTGCTTTTATATTGTTTTTGTAAACAGTTCATTTGTGTTTATACGTTCAGGCACTTAGGAGAGGTTGAACAAATGATTGGATAGCCCAACTGTTGCTGGTGTTTTGTTCCATTTGTGTTACGTTTGAATTATTTTTAGATTTGTTAAATTATTGAATTACATTTCTGTAAACACTTACACACAACACCTCATGTATATACTCTCAATACACGTTACATAACACATCAAATAACAGGCCCTACACTCCTACACTAATCCACACACTCATGTGTGTGCGTACACTCATGTACGCACACACACCCAGTTTCCTGTGTGCATCAACAACGGTCCACCACCCAAAGGACATCCAGCCAACTTGATACAACTGTGGGAAGCACTGGAGTCAACATGGGCCAGCATCCCTGTGGAACGCTTTCCACACGTTGTGTAGTCCGACAAATTGAGGCTGTTTTGAGGGCAAAAGCGGGTTTCCAACTCAATATTAGGAAGCTGTTCATAATGTTTTGTACACTCAGTGCATGTCATGTTTTTTTGTTTTGTTTGCTTATCAGAGCAAAATGTTTTTTTTTAAATTGTAACATTAATTACATTAATGATTTATTTTATTAAAAAACAAAAATGTTGTAATACCTTGGCAACAGCTAGTGGGATCCCTAATAAATATAAATCAACATCACTATTATAATTATTATCGTTAAAACCTTATCTGTGTTAAGAGAGAGACAAGAGAGACAAACACACACAAACACAAAGAGAGAGGGAAGCAAACACACAGAGAGAAAGAGAGAGAGAGAGAGAGAGAGAGAGAGAGAGAGAGAAGCAAACACACAGAGAGAGAGAGAGAGAGAGAGAGAGAGAGAGAGAGAGAAGCAAACACACAGAGAGAGAGAGAGAGAGAGAGAGAGAGAGAAGCAAACACACAGAGAGAGAGAGAGAGAGAGAGAGAGAAAAACACACACACAGAGAGAGACACACACACACAAAGAGAGAGAGCCAAACACACACACAAAGAGAGACAAACACAGAGAGGGAGAGAGAGAGAGAGAGAGAGAGAGAGAGCGAGAGAGATACACACACAGAACAAGACAAACACACACACACAGAGACACACACATACAGAGAGAGAGAGAAAGAGAGAGAGAGAGAGAGAGAGAGACATACACACACACACAGAGATAGGCACACACACGAGAAACAGACACACACACACACTCAAACAGACAGAGAGAAAAACAAACAAACAGACAGAGAGAGAGAGAAAGACACACACACAGAGAGAGAGAGTGAGAGACATATGTGTATGTGGTCACTGCACGACAGGGGAGGTAGAGACAGAGATGCACTTTCTCCTTTACTGTGATAAATGTTCCTCACCAAGAGATTCATTATTCACAGAAATGACTACATTTATTCAAATTTCAACCAGAGGAAAAACAAAAAAATACTCATGGGCGAAGGAGCAATGGCTCCTCTTGCAGCCAAATATGTATTTTCCTGCCATAGCTTGAGAGACACAAAAAAATAACATCTGCATAGTAAGCAGTAACTTACTAATTATTACTATTATTATTGTTGTTGTGTTTATCATTCCAAATAGCAGTGGTATGGGTGGTAATGGTAATGAGAGCAGTTTAGTGATGGTGGTGGTAGTAGTAGTAATGATGATGGTAGTTGTAGTAGTAATGATGATGGTAGTTGTAGTAGTAGTAATGATGATGGTGGTTGTAGTACTGATATAATGGTGAAGATAACCATTTTTTGTTAGATAGTTTAATTTCCCATTTTTTGAAGTTAATTGTGTTGTGTATTATTATTTAATACCATTTTATATATATATATATATATATATATATATATATATATATATATATAGAGAGAGAGAGAGAGAGAGAGAGAGAGGGAGAGAGAGAGAGAGAGAGAGAGAGAGAGAGAGAGAGAGAGAGAGAGAGACAGAGACAGAGACAGAGAGAGAGAGAGAGAGAGAGAGAGAGAGAGAGAGAGAGAGAGAGAGACCATATCCCGTTAGCTTTATCTAACTGCCTAAAATAGCAGTTGAAGACTTCAGAGTGTGGTCATAGTCCCCTGCGGAGGGCAGAGGGTCTACTGCCTTCCACTGCTCTGTGCCTCAGTCAGTTCAGCACTGATGATATGCCCTCCCCCCCCCCCCCCGCTCAGTGGGGCAGAGAGTCACCTCGCCCTAATGCCGGGGGTGTGAAGTGAACTGGTGTCATAGTCTATGGCAGTACACCCATCGGCTCAAACCAACACCAGCATGTCCCCATATGTCCACAAAACCATGGTACAGATATCTGAATCATTAGAGGACATACAAAGCCTGACAGCTAATACATATGTTAATGAAACACACACACACATAGGCAGGCAGACACACATCCATCACATCCAGCACACATCCATCCATCACTCACACAGAGTAATGGGTCTCACCACACCAAGGTATCCGTGACGAGGGAGAGGGGAATCTGACAGCAAGCTGTATCGATTCAGTCTGGGAACCTCCCCTCGGGCCCTGTTCACACACATACGAAACGCCGCTGCCCTGGATCAATGAGTGCTCCCGTGTGAAGGACAGAGCCACACGCACGCGCACACGCACGCGCACACAACATTGAGAGAGATGAAACAGGAGCCGAGTATCAGAAGGTGAGAGCTGGAGCGAGGGGAGCGACCCGAATCATCTGACCTGAGCAGTCTTATCTGACTCCCCTCCATTCATTACCGGGCCGCAGAGCGACCTTTAAAACTATGGGCATTTACACACAGCGCAACACACAGCGCAACACACACACACACACACACTCTGTACCAGCATGTTAGCAGTTGTAACACAGATACAAATAGGAACCTAGATATTTATCTGATGCAGGAAAATTGACAGCACATCCCTCCAAATGTAGGACAAAGACGGTGACATAGCCAGAATATAAACACAGTTTGTGTGTCATGCCTGCTTTCTTTGGTCTGAATGTGATCAATGGGTAAACAGGTCCACTCAATCAATCCAATGAGTTACAATGAGGCAATGTCCTTGAATTACAGTCTCTTCCCACACACACATGCACATGCAGGTGCGCGCGCACACACACGCACACACACACACACACACACACACACACACACACACACACACACACACACACACACACACACACACACACACACACTTCAGCTCTGTCGGATTTATCTCCCTCACACTGCTATTAAACAAGGCAATGAGTGACTAGCCACAGATCACCCCATGAGAGGCTATTTTATGACACTCCATTTTGAATAATTGGGGGAAAAATGTACCCGCTCCCCCCCTCTGGTCTAGGCAAAATGGGACATGCCACTAAAACCACAAAACAGATTAGTGCTGATTAACGACCTCCGAATGACCTTAACAGGGGTCCGAGGGTCTTACCAGCAATACCGGAAAAAAAACAGGAGATGATATTCATTTACATAAGGAGCCCATATTCAACATTCAAAAACCCTTCTGCACACACACCACAATCCCGTTGGTGGTAACGGTCCAGAGTCTGTTCACTATGTATTTTTTTCATCCTTTGGGCCAAAATCGGAAGCGTTTGTCATCTTCATTCTCATATAACCAACCGATCAATCAGCCAATCAATTAAGCAATCAGCCAATCCGACAAGAGTCCCGTTCACATGCATTGGTGATTGGTTGTGAGGTTTCCTTTCAAAGTGTGTACGTATGTGTTGATGGACGTCCATCCCGCAATGGGGAAATAACAGTTGTACTTTCAAGATCTGGGCCCAAACATATTAAAAGGTTTGCCATCTTTGTACTCATATATAACCAATCAACCAACCAGCCAACCAGTCAACCCTTTTAGCCCATTTCCATATATTCAGATCTAAACATGCTCCTACCTGGCACCATGGACACGGTGTCTTTCTCCCAGGACACCACGCTGACGTACTCCTGCACTGCGGTGGGAATGAGGCACTTGAACACGGCCACGTTGCCCCGCATGGACCGCTGGTCTGCCACCCGCACTGTATAGGGCTCCCTGAACACTGGAGAGGAGAGACAGAGGAGAGGGGTGGTTAGATGGGAACAACCCTGGCTATTCTGCATCATACGGTGTTGGTCAGTTGAGCTAAAGCCAAGGGCATTAGTTCGGGAAGCTAACACGAGCCTTCCGGTTCAAGTTAACGGTGCTTATCATACAAGCAAAGAGCAAGATATGACTGACCTGCACCCTAGATTATTATCCAATGAAAGCAATGACCTCTTTTTCCTGATATACAAGAACTGACATTGTTCCTGAAACTATAATTCACTGAGAGACGCCGAGAGTAAATTTGGTTGGTGGACTGTTAAACAACATCAAGCCAATGTTGTTTCCGCTTTAATCCTGCAATGCAAAGGAGAAACTGATTGTAGAAAGAAGTGACACCCAGTTGCATTGAGAAGGATCTGGTGCGAATGGCGATGACATTTTTAAAGAAAAACCCATGCAACTCTAAAAGGCAGCGCCGAATGGCTGGGTGCGGGCAGTCGCAAACGGGGTGGTCTCTGCACTTGACGCACAGTACCCTGGACATCGCACAGATATGTGTAGACAAATGACAAAATGGCAACACCAAGGGTATCAGTGTGGATTGGATTGAAATGGGCCTATACAGCAACATGACAAGACCATAGCTGGTGTGACTGAAATGAAATTGTATTTCAAGCATAATAACAGTGTAATATCAAAATGTATTAGCTAGACCAACAGAAGACGAAAGCATGGGCGTTTGTCATCTCAGACATGTCGATGCAAACGCGATTAAATGTAGACCAAAATCAGCTGGAAAACAACGTGGGGAATATGTGGCCCTGCAATCTAACCACAGCTAATTCTATGAGGCTTCTCTCATACCAATCATGGGAGTAATGGTTTAACCACGTGAAGTCGACAACACACACACACACACACACACGCGCGTACACACGCACACCCTGCCTGCCTGTACTCTCTCTCTCTCCAAGTTCACTAGCGATATAATTAACGCCTAGCCTGGAGCTGAATTTCCTTGGTCATTAATAATGCTTAATGCCAGCCGCCAGTGTCACCCATTGAAACTAGAGCCAATGTCCTTGTCGGAATAGTGAAGTCGTTAACCTTAACGTTGTGGTGTGGGCCTACCCCAAACGTAATGTGACCATTGGCCTCTGCACTGTGGCCTAATGTATTGCGAAGCCTCATTTGTAACAAATCGAAGAAAGGCCAAATCATTCCAATCAGGTCTTCATTCCAATTCCTCATTTAAATGTCCCCGTTTCTTATCACAGCAGACCATCTCTGGGTCAATGGGCATAATCGATTAAGCATCCCCTTTCGCAGCCAAGCCAATACGTTCAATCATTTATTTACTCCTTGATAGAACCTGCATCTCATCACGCAGAGCTACATTTCCCTATGAGCACCGAGCCTCTACGAGACTGTTTAAAGCCAAAACAACGGGACAGCAAACATCGCTGATTCGTCGCACTTACATACCCGACAAAAGGGCTTAAACCAGAAGTAGGCTAACAACTGTGGTAGCACAGTGATATTGCACATGTTTCGAGGCGAGAGGTGCAGAATATGCCACATTTGTTTCATTAAGCCCTGGCAAGTGCATGCAAATGGTAGCCCAGTGTTGATGCATGAGTAGCACTCACTCCCCTCTCACATGCGCGCCGTCGTTAGGACGTTACTGATGCCTGACTCTATGCACCCCGGTTGCCTAGGAACGGGCAAAAACACGGGCCTGGCGCTCTCCGCGCACTGGGAGGAGAGGCCTGTATCACCGCCGCCTAAATAATTAACTACAGGGAAACCAAATACACTATTTACTTATTCATGAGGCGAGCAGCAAAGAGAGAGAAGGAAAATAATCAAGTAAACGGGAAACTGAAGGGATGTACTGTATTGTACTCGTTAATGAATGGGAATAAACAACACCTTGCTAGCAGGTTCCTTCTGTGGCAGAAGAGCTACCAAAACCAGAGATACAAAGGAGGGCCCCGGGATCGTACAGGGCAGCCAGTGAACCTGCTCTCCCAGGTCCACTGTGCTCAGCCCTCAGTCTAAACACGGTGTGTTTGTGTTGTTGGAAAAAGGGGAGCTGAGGTTAGCTCACTGAACAGCTGACCCCAGTTCACTCTAGGCCTCAATAGTGTGTGCAACTCTAGCTCTGTGTGACAAAAGGCGTAGGACATAGGATACAGCCACAGGCCTAGCGTCGATGACACTACTACTACACTACCAGACATTGACGGTTACTCGGACTGTCAGGCAAAAAATGAATAAAAAGTCCTACAGTAAAGTCACCAAGTCATCTCTGGTGTGTGTGTGTGTGCGCGTGTGTGTGTGTGTGGGGGAGGACAGCAGGCGTTTGACAGGGGTGAGCAGGCAGCCAGAGACCAAATGAGAGGCGCTCCATCATCACGTCATCTCAATGGGCACACAGACCAGGACTTGAATAGGCTCCAAACTGCAGGCAGGCAGGCAGTCACTGGGACCATACAGAGTCTACCTGTAATGCACTCCAAAATGATTGACCTGCTCTACAGCAGTGGCTACCACGTCCCAATTCTGTTGACTGACTTTATTTTTCTCCTTTCTTTTCGGTCACAGTGGAATGGCTTGATTTATCTGGTCTCTCTCCCCTGGTGGCCACTGATAGGTGGAAGGATAAGCTAGGTCTCAAGAGTGGAGCGCTCAGCTGTAGTTCATTCAGACTGAGCTTTGAGACGAGGTCAGAAACTCAGTCTAGGTCCAATATCTATTCAGTGTAGCATCACAGCCAATAGCTAGATTCCCGTCCAACTGCTGACAGATTTGAATGTGAATACTCTAAAAATATGCATAAAATATGCACATTTTTCCACCAGAGATGTGTTTCAGTCAATTAGACCAATTGCGGATAAAAGTCTGCGTGATGACATACTGCCCATAAAAATAACTTTTGGTGGAAAAATTCCCATGTACCGAAAAAAAGAAACTTAAAGTGAAATAGTCCTTAACAGTCAATCTAATTAACGCAATATTAGAATCTCCGTCAAGTTCCGTCAGTTTACGCTTGGGCTGCGTCTCAATCCACCACATCCACCTATGTCGGCCATCTGCATCTGCATCTGCGGTGGGAAGTGGTGGAGCTGTTTGTCAGACCAGGAGAAAACATCTGTACCGTCCGAACCATTTGGGCTACTAATATGACCCCACTAAGGAAAGGGGAGACTCTCAAGGACAGCATGGTGTGCTCTGTTTTGCTTTATGACCCCAACTAGTGTCATGGGACTCGTCTGAAGGTAACCCATTCAAATGAATGGAAGTGTAGAGGTAGTTTTGTGCCAACAAAAAAGGGTTCAATACAATTGTGTCCAAAAAACAACAACATTTCCTGAGCTTTCTTATCTCCTAGATATAGGACAGACACTTCAAAACCTTTTTCCTTGTGATTTATTTTTCTACTGTCTTTTGTGCAATTTTTTGTGTGTTATTCAATGCTTTTCTGTGGGCTATAGCAGTAAAAGCCAAATTCAATATTTTATCAAATATTTTATTTGTACAGTGGGGCAAAAAAGTATTTAGTCAGCCACCAATTGTGCAAGTTCTCCACTTAAAAAGATGAGAGAGGCCTGTAATTTTCATCATAGGTACACTTCAACTATGACAGACAAAATTAGGGGGGAAAAATCCAGAAAATCACATTGTAGGATTTTTAATGAATTTATTTGCAAATTATGGTGGAAAATAAGAATTTGGTCACCTACAAACAAGCAAGATTTCTGGCTTTCGACATTCGCCGTTTCCATCAGACCTGTCATGACATTTTTTATATATTTTTTATCCCGACGTGGACTTGATTTCGCGTAAAAAGGTTGGACGGGAAAACCCTGGTTAATGACGCTTATCAATGTCAACCGTCACGCACATATGATGGCTAAACCTGCTTTTCGATGTTTTTTTGTCATGTTATTCACAGTGTGTCTATTCACTGTTCATGGGGTGAGGAGAGGACAACGGCGGGGGACGGGCGTAGGATGGAAAGCAGAAGGGCGACAAATGTTGACAATGAAGGAGAGGAGGATGGCAAGAACTAGAGACGGATGGGAAGGCTACCTATGAGAGCCAATGGAAACATCTTCAACGTCATTAGAACACCGGCAGGTGATTTACAAAATGTCCGTCAAATGCCGAGGATGAAAATGTGTGAGAATGTTTAACAAGGAATAGAGCTCAGGACTTTGACGATAACAGAGGGAGAGAAAGAAAACGAGCAGTGATTTTCATAAATGTACAGCGATCCACCCAGGTGCCAGTGCTATTGTTGGCACGGAATCATCATGCATGGGAGGGAGGGAGAATCAAAGGGGGGGGGTTGAAGAGATGAAAGGAGGGAGGGTGTCACACAGCGAGCTGTCAGCTGTCATCAGTCTCCGACGGACACCTGAGGCGGGACGCGCCACACCCTGCCTCTCACGCCCTGCCTGTCGCCCATGGTAACCGCAGAATGTGTATGTGAATTTGTGTGTGTGTGTGTGCGTTCTGTGAATGTGTGGGGCAATACACAGGGGGGCAATACACAGGCCAGTCCTGAGAGCTAGAGTAGAGGGGCTGCAGAGTTGGGTGTGGGTGTGGGGGATGGTGGTTTTTTACAGACTCAGCATTTAATTGATTAATTGAGGTAATTATTTTTTAGGGAAGGTCGCCCCACACAGATGCTGGTTGGAAAGACACTGCACAGCTGATGGGACAAGGGTCCTCTGGACAGAAATGCTATAATGGGTATGGTGGAGTAGGTGTCGTCTGTAGCCATCGTCCATTGGCCAACTGACTGTTAACAACGGGAATCGCTACTGGATTAGTTTTTTATCGTCCACATCTTGTAAGGGGGCCGTTCCGATTATGAAGATGCAGATTTTCATTGAACGTGTAGCTGAACGTGACCTAAAACACCAACAATATTTCTTCTCTCTGTTCAACTCTGTTCAATCCCTCTCGTGTTTAAACTCATTCCCTTTCCAGCTACAGTAAACACCCCGACAAAGACCTGGCACAGCTACCCAGAACAGCCAGCTTGACAAAAATGCTGTGTGTGTGTGTGTGTGTGTGTGTGTGCGTGTGTAGTTGGGGGACTTTCCAGTCCATGGACAGATGGTGAGACTGGGAGACAGGAGGCCTGCTGGCATAAGCAGGGCACAGGCTGGTGTGTGTGTGTGTGTGAGTCTGCATCCCAAAGCCTGCTTGTGTGTGTACGTGTGTGAACTCCCCCATTGCAGTTTGGCCATCCCCACACTCCAGCAGTGACCTTGGTACAGGGCACAGAGGTCACTCTGCCAACTGTCTGTGCCAGTGTGTGTGTGGCTGCCAGGGGATTTTTAAAGGCGCAGGGTCAAGGCTTTGGGACGCTCGCCCCCCCACCGAGTCTTATTGTTAGTGAGAGGACCAATATGGATGTCGTTTGGTTTACCGTTTGTTACAGATGTTTTTTGTTGTTTGGGTGTCTTCACTGTGTTTGGGGGGGTTCTCTTAGAATGGAGCTGAGTGTACAGCATCAGATCGCATGAGAAAGTATTTGAGGCACTACATGCATTTTCTTTGTGTTTCTAAACCTCTTCCTTGCAGCCTGTCTTCATGCTTAGCCTCCTCTCATTCTTTGTGAAGACACTGTGTTTCCGTTTGGCCCCGGAACACTGTTTAGTTAGAGACACAGCTTCACCTGTAGAACCTATCCTGTCTAAGGCTGCCCCAGAAGAGTGTATGTCTGTACATCTGTCTGTCTAAGGCTGCTCCAGAAGAGTGTATGTCTGTACGTCTGTCTGTCCAAGGCTGCCCCAGAAGAGTGTATGTCTGTACGTCTGTCTGTCTAAGGCTGCCCCAGAAGAGTGTATGTCTGTACGTCTGTCTGTCCAAGGCTGCTCCAGAAGAGTGTATGTCTGTATGTCTGTCTGTCTAAGGCTGCTCCAGAAGAGTGTATGTCTGTACGTCTGTCTGTCTAAGGCTGCTCCAGAAGAGTGTATTTCTGTACGTCTGTCTGTCTAAGGCTGCTCCAGAAGAGTGTATTTCTGTTCGTCTGTCTGTCTAAAGCTACTCCAGAAGAGTGTATGTCTGTACGTCTGTCTAAGGCTCCACCAGAAAAGGCTGCCTGTGTTCAATCTGTCTGACCTGCTTTGACGTGGATGCTGGGGCTGCGGATCTTGCCGGCCTGGTTCTCTGCGGTGCAGAAGTATTCGTTGTCATGGATGTAGCTGTTGAAGGCGGATGGCGAGAAAGGGTAGAGCTGGAGGGTGCCGTTGGCGTGCACGTGGCGGATGTGGGGCACGTCGTAGATGTCGTCGCCGGTGGCCAGGTACCAGCGCAGGACGGCATGGGGTGCGCCGCCCGCGGGGCAGGGCAGGGACACCCCGACCGAGCTGGAGAAGGTCACCCGCTGCAGGGAGGCGTTTACAAAGTACAGCCGCGTCGAGACCACATCCTCACTGTTCACTGTGATGGGGGGAGAGAGACATGGTCAGGATAATACGCACACACACACACACACACACACACACACACACACACACACACACACACACACACACACACACACACACACACACACACACACACACACACACACACAAAGACACAAAGAAAAGCCGCATCCAGACCACATCCTCACTCTGATGGGGAGAAGAGATAGGGTAGGGTGGGGTTGGGACACACACACACACACACACACACAGACACACACACACACACACATATCCTCCCACACACATATACACACAGCCAATGTGTGGGCAGCTACTTGCCAATCTGCAAACTGGGTTATCTTCTAGAGATTTCCATCAGGTCAGCACAGCAGATCCCAAAAATAGAATCAATTACTATTCCCCCATTAGGCAAATGACCTGACGTAATATAATCATTATTTATTTCCACCTACATGTAAGTCTGTTATGATAAGAGATAAGCCAGGACACAGTGGGAAGCTCTGCTCTGAGCAGATGAACACGGTCTACTTGTTTGGTAAGTTGGTCTGTACAATAGCTTAAATCAACCTGGGCATCGACTTTGATCATGTAACATGTTAGTCGCACGCACGTGTTTGAGTCTCAAGTGCGCCTCTCTGATCCGCCTTAATCGAAACTAGCGACCTGGCAGCCAAAAAAACAGCAGAGATCCATCCTCAATAATGCGTTGTCATCATGTCTGTAGTCTAAGATATGCCTAACGAGAACCCCTCATTGGACTTGCATCTGATTGGAGGGGAAAGGGGTCATGCACCCCCAGACCTTCCCCCCCCCCCCCCCCCCCACTGCGGTATACCGTGCCCACAAAACCAAGACCCCATGAGGTCGTTAGAACAAACCTAGTCTGCCAGTTAAACCCATCTCAAGACTATATCGTCACTGAGAAAGAAGCCTTCAGTATATCTCCAACCACAACCCTGGAGGGAGGGCTTCTTTGCAACCACTATGGCTTTCACACGCTGCTTCAATGAAGTGCCGTTGTCCAATAAGTCGTCTTAGGGGAGATGCCCCCCCATCAATGTCTCCTGGGAGGCAACTAGACGTCTTTTTAGCGTTGGGATGGATGTGCTGAGCTCAGCTTGGCCCCGGGCCAACAGGAGACAGGAGGAATGAGAGCCAGATCATTTCTTCTGAATCAATGATCTATAATTAATCCTCTTCCCTGGTTTGTGTCAACAATGGCCGGATTAGCCCTGTCTGTTTCACTCTGAATGACGTGGGACAAATGGCCGTGAATGGAGGTGGCGGCTAGACGCCTCATCAAGGTAGATTTAGGAGGGATCGACAGCACAGCACAGCAGATAACCTACAGCCAGCCCTGTGCATTGATGTCGAACCAAATTAGCATGAGGAAAATCATTAAAACAGCTATAAGGGGAGAAAAAAATGAAAGGGCTTAAATGCATCATTTGTCATAATTCAAATGTTTCAGATCAGATTCATTTCAGTGCTTCAATCATTTTCAGAATGGAGTGTACAGCCTCACATCATACACGACATGATCAAAAGTATGTGGACACCTGCTCATTGAACATCTCATTCCAAAATCATGGGCATTAATATGGAGTTGGTCCCCCCACCTTTGCTGCCGTAACGGCATTGACTCTTCTGGGAAGGCTTTCCACTAGATGTTGGAACATTGCTACGAGGACTTGTTTCCATTCAGCCGCAAGAGCATTAGTGAAGTCAAGGGCACTGATGTTGGGCGATTAGGCCTGGCTCGCAGTCGGCGTTTCAATTCATCCCAAAGATCGGGATCAGGTCAGGGTTCTGTTCAGGCCAGTCAAGTTCTTCCTCACCGATCTCAACAAACCATTTCTGTATGGACCTCGCTTTGTGCACGGGGGCATTGTCATGCTGAAAAAGGAAAGGGCCTTCGAACAAACTGTTGCCACAAAGTTGGAAGCACAGAATCGTCTAGAATGTAATTGTATGCTGTAGCGTTAAGATTTCCCTTCACAGGAACTAATGGTCCTAGCCCGAACCATGAAATACAGCCCCAGACCATTATTCCTGCTCCACCAAGCTTTACAGTTGGCACTATGCATTGGGGCAGGTAGCGTTCTCCTGCCAAACCCACCAAACCCAGATTCGTCCGTCAGACTGCCAGATGGTGAAGCATGATTCATAACTCCAGAGAACACGTTTCCACTGCTCCAGAGTCCAATGGCTGCGAGCTTTACACCACTCCAGCCGACGCTTGGCATTGCGCATGGTGATCTTAGGCTGGTGTGCGGCTGCTTGGCCATGAAAACCGATTTCCTGACGCTCCCAAAGAACAGTTTTTGTGCTGACGTTTTTTTCAGGGATAGTTTGGAACTCGGTAGTGAGTATTGCAAGTGAGGACAGACAATTTTTACGCGCTACATGCTTCTGCACATGGCGTTCCCGTTCTGTGAGCTTGTGTGGCCTACCACTTTGCGGCTGAGCCATTGTTGCTCCTAGATGTTTCCACTTCACAATAACAGCACTTACAGTTGACCGTGGCAGCTCTAGCAGGGCAGACATTTTACAAACTGACTTGTTGGAAAGTCAAAAGTCACTGAGCTCTTCAGTAAGGCCATTCTACTGCCAATGTTTGTCTATGGAGATTGCATGGCTGTGTGCTTGATTGTTATACACCTGTCAGCAACGGGTGTGGCTAAAATAACTGAATCCACGAATTTGAAGAGGTGTCCACATACTTTTGTATATATATAATGTAAATATTAACAGACATACGCCAATTGATCTCTGGTACAGCAAATACAGAATGAAGAACATGATACAAGTGATGGCAGAGTATTGAATGGTTGAGATAGGGCTAAAGCCCTCACTAGGTAAGGGTGGCTCTGTCTCTCCCCTCTCTCTCTCCATTCATTCATCCCTCTCCCACTTCTCTTCTTCCTCTCCTCTGTGTCAACATATGTATTCTCTCTCTTCCTCACTCGCCATACATTTTATCTCTCCCTCTTTTTCTCTCCCCACCATTCTCTCTCTCTCTCTCTCTCTCTCTCTCTCTCTCTCTCTCTCTCTCTCTCTCTCTCTCATAGTCGTCCAGTACATGGCAGGATATGTTATGTGATTTGAATTTGTATTCCAGACGCAGAGAGTTAAATCCATATAATCTCCTTTCACATTTAACACACACACAGTCTCTCCGCCCTGGTAATCGCACCACCGTGGAGGGCCTCTTTCCCACTCTCCTGGCGTGTGTGTATATGTGTGGTTGGGTTAGATCAGGGCCAGGGAAGGGTTAAGGGGGGGGGGTCACTGTGCGCGTGCTGGGGGGGGGGGGTCACTGTGTGCGTGCTGGGGGGGTCAGTGATGAGGGGAGTGAGGAGAGGTGACAGTGTGAGTGTGTACACGTGCCTGTGTGCATGTGTGTGTGAATGTGTATGTGAGGTCCCTCTCCTATCCAAAATGGAGCAGTTCCTCTGTGTCTAAAAGGTGTAATTTAGGTTGAGTGCAATATATTCTGTATCATGTGCCATATAAAAACACAACTCTCTGCTCATGTTCTGAGAGACAGACCATTTCAGCACCATGGACAGGGCCACACTGGCTTTTCAGTCTCACATTTACATTTGAGTCATTTAGCAGACACTCTTATCCAGAGCAATTAAGGATAAGTGCCTTGCTCATGGGCACATTGACAGATTTTTCACCTAGTCAGCTGGGGGATTCGAACCAGCGAGCATTCGTTTACTGGCTCAAAGCTCTTAACAACTAAGCTACATGTATATTTTCACAAAATATACAACATATTTGAAAAATTGTTAAGAAATTAATCCTTGAATCATCATTGAGCATCCCTGTAATCTTGTTTAAAAAACGAAAGACATTCCACAACTGAACAACACCGAACCCATACTGTGATGTCATAAAAAATGGCGCCCGCGGAGTGACATCAAAACAAATCGGAGGCATGCCCACATTGAACTAAAGGGGAAAGAAAGCAAACAGGCGACATTGGCTGAGGCGGCTCTTGTGCAGCTGTCCTATTGGTGAATCCAGGTCAGTCACTTGAGCACGGTACAACACAGAGAGGGCAGTACAGTGGTGGACTGAACTCCCATTATGCAGCACAGATTGTGGCCTGCAGCAGAAAGGCCCATAATAAAGATAGCCATGTATATAATCTGCCAGTCGGGGTCTGGGGGGGGGGGGGGAGAGCCAGGACGACGTCCCGCCACAGACTAACAGGGGCTGTCAACACAACCATTAGAAAGAAGAGAGAGACCAAAGAAAGAGAAGAAAAAAACACCCCAACCCAAAAGTGGATATAGAAGCCCAGTGCCCAATCCCAAATCAAGCCCCTGAGAGATGGATGAATGTAAACAAGATGGCAGAAAATCCACTAAAACCTTCCAGAGGGCTACATGAGACGATACAATGTTGCCTTCACCAGGAGGAAGTCAAGACATGCCTGGGGACAGCAGTAGAGCTTTCTAAGCAAACAGCCGGAGGCAGGGCTTTCTCCTATAGAGCTCAATTTTTATGGAATGGTCTGCCGACCCGTGTGAGAGACGCAGACTCGGTCTCAACCTTTAAGTCTTTACTAAAGACTCATCTCTTCAGTGGGTCCTATGATTGAGTGTAGTCTAGGAGCCCAGGACGGTGAAGGTGAACGGAAAGGCACTGGAGCGACGGATCTCCCTTGCTGTCTTTGCCTGGCCGGTTCCCCTCTCTCCACTGGTGTTCTCTGCCTCTAACCCTATTACAGGGGTTGAGTCACTGGCTTATACTGGTGCTCTTCCATGCCGTCCCTAGGAGGGGTGCGTCACTTGAGAGGGTTGAGTCACTGACGTGGTCTTCCTGTCTGGGTTGGCGCCCCCCCTTGGGTTGTGCCATGGCGGAGATCTTTGTGGGCTATACTCGGCCTTGTCTCAGGATGGTAAGTTGGTGGTTGAAGATATCCCTCTAGTGGTGTGAAGGCTATGCTTTGGCAAAGTGAGTGGGGTCATATCCTGCCTGTTTGGCCCTATCTGGGGGTATCATCGGATGGGGCCACAGTGTTTCCTGACCCCTCCTGTCTCAGCCTCCAGTATTTATGCTGTAGTAGTTTATGTGTCGGGGGGCTAGGGTCAGTCTGTTATATCTGGAGTATTTATCTTGTCTTATCCGGTGTCCTGTGTGAATTTAAGTATGCTTTCTCTAATTCTCTCTTTCTTTCTTTCTTTCTCTCTTTCTTTCTTTCTCTCTCTCGGAGGACCTGAGCCCTAGGACCATGCCTCAGGACTACCTGGCATGATGACTCCTTGTTGTCCCCAGTCTACCTGGCCGTGCTGCTGCTCCAGTTTCAACTGTTCTGCCTGCGGCTATGGAACCCTGACCCGTTCACTATGTTCACATTTCAACATCTTGGCCATGTTCTGTTACAATCTCCACCCGGCACAGCCAGAAGAGGACTGACCACCCTTCATAGCCTGGTTCCTCTCTAGGTTTCTTCCTAGGTTCTGGCCTTTCTAGGGAGTTTTTCCTAGCCACCGTGCTTCTACACCTGCATTGCTTGCTGTTTGGGGTTTTAGGCTGGGTTTCTGTACAGCACTTTGATATATCAGCTGATGTAAGAAGGGCTATATAAATACATTTGATTTGATTAGAGGGCTAGATTTGGGATTTGGATTAAAAGGGGACATAAGGATCCCACGCGGGGCTTTGGGGTCTGAGGATTTGAGCAAGGGGCCAGTCTTTACCCAATTCAACAGGGAGTAATGGTGGAAATAAGGAGAGGAGAGAGGACTGAAATAACCCAAATTCTCCCTTTCTTTGTTCTGAGACGTCTACCCCAACGTGTAAGTCTCAGTTCTTCCATGCCCTCAGGCTGCCCGCCCTTTTCCCTGGCATGGGCAGGAAGGGAGCAGAGGAGGAGAGGAGCGAGGGAGGGAGCTAGGCGCACTCATCCATTTTGGAAGCATATTTTTCCTTTCCTTCTTCAAGCCTGAATGCGTTGATTACAACGGGAGAAGGTCATTGTGATTTGGGTGAGTTACCTAAAACACTGCTCCTTTTGGGCGAAGCTGTTCACTCTGTCTCCTGCTCTTGTTCTGTTGCTGTGACACATTTGACTCAAGCCTCTCCTCCCTCCAAACACACATCTGCATATTTCCTTTTCTCCCCCCTTTTGCGGGCAGTATGAAAATGGCGTATGAATATGTATGCCACTGAGACAGGGATATTGCCTATGGTGAACGGCTATGCATAATGCAGCTCTTTCTGTCTCATCCACACACACACACAATCGTCTCTGAGATTCATACCATCCCATGCACACAGGTCAATAAATCTCTCTCACACACACACACAATAACATGCGCTCAAGTATACACGTACACATTCTCAGAGGCCAGAATGCATTCCTGTTATGGGTCTGATGAATCATACCGAATACTATACTTAACATGTTCAGGCAACATAACACTAATGTCATTGCGGTCAGTTACAACACCGCGACAACGTAGTAGTGAGGTCTGACAGCCCATTACGGGAAAGCAAGAATTAATTATAGTTATATTATTATGAATGCTATTTCATACCCATTTTGCGTACAAAGACAGCGAAAAAGGATAATGCATTGGCATAACGCTGAAATGACCTCGCCATACGCATGCATGCGAGCATCCACGCACGCACACACACACACACACACCACAAACAACCCTCTTCTCCATATTATGCCGTGTCAGTGGAATATTAGGATCCATTTCAGCATTTGAGGAGCCACACTCTCCCTCTTTAAAGGAAAGATGTTCACAGTTGTGAAGTGAGTGTCAGATGTTTGGGGTGTGATTTAATCCTCTACCCTTCCTTCTCACTGAGTCCGAGATAACGGGAGCGGCAGTAAGCGAGATAGCTAGAGAAAAGAGGGAAGCAAAGGAGGGAAAAGAAGAGCTGTCACGTTAAAGCAGATTAGCCCTACACGTGACCCACCTCCTCTCCTCTCCCTCTCTCTTCTCCTCTCCTCTCCTCTCCTCTCATCTCCTCTCCTCTCCTGGTACAACAGATCTTGTGAAAGTGGAGATGGCTGTCAAGTCAGAAAAGATGCCCCACTCAACAACAGGTGAGAGAATACCTGTTGAGTTATCAAACTCAATTGGACAATCTGTGTGAATAGGTCAAATCATGTTTTACTTAATAAACTGGGTGTTCATTTGTGTTCATATGTTTGTATTTTTTTTTTAAAGTAAGATACCCATTGGAAGGGTAGAGGAGTGAAGCGGCATTTCTCTGTTTTCCCCCATATGGTCAAGTTACCTTAGGCCTAAATGATGCATGCAGGTGAGGAACAGCCTCCGTGGCTTTTCTGTTCACCGGCCAAGTCACCAGCACAAACACTCCACGGTAAAAAATGAAATAAAAAAACAGTCGTTGCTTACCAGAGCGAGACGAGGGGATGCGAGTAAACACGAGAGTGTGGTATTATTGTGGCCGTGCCGCTCAGAGACACATCACAAGTTCATAGGTAAGGTGCTATTTAGGAGAAGAGACGGTATACACTTAGAGATCGAATAGTATGACTGTCGCTCTCGCAATTACATTCAGCGAGAGAGAGAGAGAGAGAGTGAGGGGGAGAGGGGGGGGGGGGGGGGGGGGGGGGGGGGGGGGTTACAGGCAACTTGTTGCGGGATAACTCTTGTCCAAGGAGAGGACAGAATAGGTCGAGTCGATATCATGGGAATCAACGTGAGAGACTTCATTTTAAAGTTTATGATCAATTGAATATGGCGTCAAGACAAAATGAAAGCAAAAATACCGTACTGGCACACGTGGCGAGGTAGTGGCCTTTCACCAGGACGCAGACGCAAAGCATCTAGACGCAGTGCAGTGGTGTACATGAATTCGAGGCAGTCTATTTCTGAATCTGACTCATAAAACAATTACTACAAGCCCATGCTGCCCTCTCACCTCTCAGTTTGTGTGCCTTTCATTTGATTCCAAAATTACACTGCCGTGTCCGCCCGACCAGGCCTTGGTTGTAAGTCAGACGAGTGCCATAACGGTTGACAAAATACGTTATGAGGAGAGCAGAGAGCAACACGCCGTTGTCAGAACTATCTGGCCCAGATTATGGAAACAAAGGGCTATCCCATCAAACATATCACAAAAGAGGAGGGAGAAGTGCAGTCCTCTAGTCAATGAACGGATTTACTTTTGTAAATAAGTTGCAAATCAGGCTTTAGTTTCAGTTCAAACTGACGCCTACTAATTACACAGCTGGGAAGGGATGCTGATTTGGGTAAACAGGAAGAGAAACCAATTTTGCACATTTCATCCGGTAAAGGGACTAAGTAGAGAGAAAGACGTGTGTAAGGGGGACATTACAGAGATGATAAATTGCCTCAAAATGCAGCCTAAAGAATGCAAATATATATTTTGCATAACAAAATGCTTACACATCACAAATGAATAAACACTGATAGGCCGAATTATAATAATAATAATTATTATTTTTACTATAATAATATTCATAATAATATTGGTATTGGTATTGGTTTCACATTTTAATTTAGGCAAATGTTCAGAAAATCTGGTTCCGTCAAGATAATATCGCTGCCCCCACGTATACCACATTGCATATTTTGACGAATGCTCATCCCCCCACCAGTCATTGAGTCGTAGTTATGTTCCCATCAGGTGAGGGAAACGAAATATACATGCCTAAAAACCAACTGCTTAGATGTGTCAACTAATCTATTTATATCCTACATTAATTCTATCGTTCCTATCAATTGAAAATGTACAGTCATTCAGTATTCGTTTTATATATTGGAGGCCTGTCAGGCTGAACTGGATAAAACCGGAATCAGCAGTGAATTGATAAAATAACTATAGTATCTCTCCCTCATTATTTTACACACCGTAGTCTTGATCAGAATATTTGGGTGATTTGAATTTGTGTTACTATAATAATGATAAAATATTAGGCTTTAAATATCTCAAATTGATATGAACATTATTAAATTGATGCATTGCAACAAATATGTACAATCATTGCCATCACCAATAGGCCTGACTGTTTCCGGTGAATAGATGGCACGGATAGCATCTTTCCCCGCTGATTTGTTTTGTGTCTCATCACATTTACATAAAATGACAAGCGGGACCAGATCATGACAAAGAAGAATGACCCCCCCCCCCCCCCCCCCACACACACACACACACACACACACACACACGCACCCAGTTTCAAACCAGGGGTTGGGGAGTACTGGTATGGACGAGACGCATCAATTATGGGACATCTGGTTATTCATATTGCACTCAAATGACTAATTAGCCTACTGAAAACCAACGACAAGGAAAATGTATATTTCTGAGAATATCAAATTATACAAGGATGTATGGAAGAGATATTCATCAAATTAAGCACAGGGTGTTGTGTGCCATTCCACAAAAGTGACAACCTTTATGGAGGCGCGGCCCGACTCAGGAAAATACGCAGTCCTAATGCATATGCATGTAGGATAATTGGCTAACATTTTTCTCTGATCAAATATTTTCTTCTAAATTAAAACGCACATTAAATCAGATAGTATGTAAATATAAAATTGATTGTTGCCAAAAATGAACGAATAAAGGAAAAAAACTATGCTGAATGGAAGTTCGTTTTCGACTGCGTTATCTCCATCTCTTCCCTCTCCACTCTTTCCGCTACACTGCCTAGCTGCAACCCCCAACTCTCCCTCCTTCCTTTCACCACACACACACACACACACACACACGTCTTGTTCAGTCACGAGACGAGGCGATGTGCAGTACATAATCTAAAAAGACCCTGTAATCCAATTAAATACAACAAAAACACCACAAAAAGCCCTCGTCACAACAGCAGCAGCACCACGCACACGCACCACACCATCCCGGACTGTTGGCCTGCAAGGATATAGGCCATGTCTTTCAAATGTCTGAAAGGGCATCCACTCATGAAAACACGGAATGAACAGAACAGAGTTAGGGCCTATCTGCATGTGATCCTAAGACTGATTACGTTTTAGACAATTATTTACGCATTTATTAATTTATTATTTATGTGTATGTGTTTATTTGATCTTGGGGTTATGACTGAATTTGATCGACTGGATTATGTTCAAATTGGTGAAATGGTTGACAAGCGTTCAATCTGAAGCGATTGTTCAATCAAAAAACATATTCAAGCTTCCTCTCGATCTGCAGTATTTTTCCATGCAAACCCAATCAGTATGTAGAATCTGGGGCCATAGAAAATGGAGGAGGCATAATTAGACTACCGATAATAACAATTGAGTGTGTCTGCTTGCGCTGACCCGTGTCATTGTAGAAAGTGAAGCAAATTGCCAACTGCGTAAAATCCCAGCGTTCAATAATATCCTCAGCATCGGTTTACACATCTCTTATAAAATGTTTTGTGGCCCTCATTGTCTTTGAACACTCACGCACGCACACACACACGCACACTAAAAGGCACGCTCTTCAACAGACATGCACTAATTTGGTGCGCCAAAGAATCCATATTAGCAAATGACACAGACGCCCGACACCTTCTGTTATCTGTTATGGGACAGAGGAAAGAGAGCAAACAAATGTACACTTGAATGCCCCGCTACTTTTCTGATAAACATCCTACAGCTCAAAGACCCAGTTGGAGTTCTTAGCAGCTTGTAGCTCGCAGTCTTTGCGTCCGCATCTCTTCCTCTCTTATTGTCTCCATATTCATCACAACTCGACATGTTCATGAATGCCAAATGTTATCTCTCCCATCTTTAACTGCCACGGACAGCGGTTAAGGGGAATATGGACCACACTGCCAACATGTATGTTCCTTCTCAAATAGTGTAAACACGTGTAATTATGCTGCTGCATAATGCGTCCTTGGATTGATCAAGACACCTGACAGAAGGGATGGTGGCTGAAAAGTCATTCTTGTTGTCATCCTCCATTCTAAGTGTGGTTAAACCGATTATTCCCACCCAACTCAATATGTTTTATCCAAGTAAAGATAGGCCATTGACCTTAACTGACAAGAAGGAATTTAAAGTGACGACTTTTGTAAATGAGCAAATTTCAACCCCACCTCATTTATTGTAGCACAAATAAACACAAATAGCCTATATGCGCCCCAACTTCAACACTGGATTGGAGAGAGCAATAGTGTGAATGTCTTTCACGTACCTTCTTGTAAAGAGTACAGCAGGAATAAAGTTACCAGCCACATGCCATAAATAGCAGGTATATTTCTCAGGAATGTTGTGCAATCCCGACGAGTGCACGGCGCAGCGTTCGGCCAAGCGAGGCTCCGTGCTGGAGTGGTGACGATGCTCACCGGCGATCTCTCCAGCCCTAGTCCCAGACTCGCAAACTCCGAGGAACGGACACTGATCTGGTCCCGCCTCCCGTACCCTCCCATAACCGGGACCGTCATCCGAGGAGAGGGGCCCTCCCCCGCTATTGTAATGATGCGCCGTGATGGAGAAGTGAGGCAGTGCGTCTATTGTACGAGGACCACACGCACGGAATATGGAGCTGTTCTCTTTGCGCGGATGGGAGGGGTGGTTTGTGTACGTGTCTGGAGCGGTGGGGCTGGGTTTGTTTATGGGGGGTCAGGTGTATGGTGTCTTGAGGTGTGATATAACAGGTGACTGGAGAGAATCAGCTTCGGTCCGTTGAGCTCGTTCTTTGTTAAGGTCCATGGACGCGCGCACCTGTGGACTTTTGCCGCGCTACCATCTTCACCTCGCGCACAAAGGAGCTCCCTCATTCAGTGACTGTATTAGCTTGGCACAATGGGAAAGATACATTTACGTTCGGTCTACTTTATAGATGTTCTTATTTTTTTGTTATTGTGGCTTGGGTAGCCTAGTACATGCAAGATTGAGAGGCAATTTTGTTCAGTCAGATAAATATGACGATCAAAGATCTCGCTATTTCTATCTCAATCCCTCTGGCACAGATGCGGTTGCCACACACGGCTCAGCGCGTCCTTGGAGACTGTGCGCAACATTTTTCTGCCGCCCGCCCGCACTCCAAACAAACACACGCACGCAATATACATTCAGTTAATGTTTTATTACCATAGTAAAAATAACATTTAATTTAAGTTAAGTAAGGTATAATAAATGAGGGTATAATGAAATGAGTGAAACTATCTCTCCGTTTTTGTCAAAATAAAACGTGAAATTGCATTATTTGAATTTGTTAATTTATATGGTGATGATGTATAGTTTTATATAGAAGTATTGTTGCAGTCATGGAATGTCATTCTTTGAGCACTACATAACCAGTGATGCTTTTTTGCTATATTAGTTACATTTTGTTGGTGGGCCAATTTAAAAAAAAATCTACAGTTTGTAGAAGCTTCATATACTACTACAAACTATAAAATACAAACGCTAATAAAATGTCAGACTCAATCGTTTTTGACATTGTCACAAAAATACATGGTACCAAACATGATGTTGTCAGTAGAGCGTTAAGTTCAACCCACCCTGGGCAAAGGTCATGGGAAGTGGACCATGGTGAGTTAGATGATATTCTGACATGGTTCATAAAACCACTTGTTTTCACAGCTTTTCGTTGAACCCCACTACCCCTAAAGACAACGGCCCAAGAGCCAGTAACAACATTACATAGGATTTGTCCAAAATGGCACCCTATGCCCTATATAATGGACTACTTTTGACCAGAGCCACTATTATGGACGCTGGTCAAAGACGTGCGCTATAAATGAAATAGAGTGCCAATTTGGAGGCACATCTAAAAAGAAACCCGGCTATACCTCAGTGCTCCCACTGTAACCTTCTGCCTTGGTCCCGTCAGTTCCTCCTCAGCGGGCACTATCCACGGCCCCTCCCACACATCTTACCTGTAATCATTGAATAGCCACACAAACTGTAATGTTATTGATTATAGGGTATACGAGGCACAGTCACCGAAAAAAACAAATGAATCCTAACATCCGTCGACCCTCACTCTCCTCCCCTACATACTGAGTCCTGCGTACAGAACAAACCCCCCCAAAAAACAAGCTCCAAAACAACAGGACCACGCCTCGTGGCTGTATTTGAAAGGACTGGCTAGAAATCTTCAGACTACAATTGTCACCTAAGTGTCGTCTTGAAAATGCTCTCTGGCTTCGGGTCAGTGCGGATCAGACCCAGAGACATCAGTAACGTCACTATATTAGACAAGGATTTGCAGTGATGGAGGGAAAAGCTTTTCCAGTGGCCATCGCCACAACAGCCGCAGACAAGTAACTGGACTCTTAGTCAAGCTGAACGTACGGCTGACTAAGTGGGAGAAATAAGGAAAGGTACGGTTGTAGAATGAGCTAAATGTGAGCATGCAGCAGCTGTGGTCTATCCTTTTCACAGAACATCTCCGGTAGGGTAGTGAGCTAGCTACTGGGCATCCTCTCTCCATTATGTAAGTGGAGAGAGAGAGAGAGAGAGAGAGAGAGAGAGAGACCCTGTTCGCCACCTAACTACTCCCACGTACAGAGAAGTGAGAGCACACACACATACTCATATACTCACACACACACACACACACACACACACACACACACACACACACACACACACACACACACACACACACACACACACACACACACACACACACACACACACACACACACACAAACACACACAAAATAAAATATATGAGTGGCTTGGAGAAATGTAGCTCAGAGAAATGTAAAGTTTGGGCTTCAAATCATCTGACTAGCAGAGCGGAGTGTTGTCTGTCTCCTTCAACCTTCCCTCACCTCTCAACCGGCCGATTAAAACGTCACTGACTCACTTCTCGAAACAGTCGCATCTACCCACAGTAGCCGTAGACTTCACAATAACAGAATCCAGCTCCATTCACAGAAAGAGCCAACCTGCTGTGGGCAATGAGTGACATATGTTACCACACCGAAAGGCTGCAATCCTCTCTCCTTAGGTCTGACTCTGATCTGACCTTTTCTGACAAGCAGGTTATACTGTACTTCAAGCAGTGATCGTCACGGGACGTGACAGTCCTGTAAAATGGCGAGCTCCCAGCCACAGCAATGGATATCGCTTTGGACAAGAGTCAAGCCGTCCACGGCGCACCTCATGGTTCATCTGCGTCACCTCTTTCTCCCTCTTCGTTTGTTGCCTGGAGATACACAGGCTGAGTGAGGAAAAGAGAGGAGGAGGGAGGGAGAGGTGGAGCGAGTAAAAGGACAACGAGGACAGGGAGAGCTTCTGAGACAGAGTTGGGGAGAAAGAGGGGAAGAAAAGAAAGAAAGAGGGAGAGAGAGAGAGAGAGAGAGAGAGAGAGAGAGAGAGAGAAAGGAAGTGAAGAAGCAGGTGGGTGAATGTTAATGCTAACCCTCAGCCAACCAGAGGGCCCCTCAGGCCATGGCTACATGCTAGGATCATATTAGTGCTAATGTATCTGGTGTTAATGCACAGCCCCAGCCCCCATGGAGTCGGCAAGGTCACCGCGGGGTGGGGGTTGGGGGGGGTGGGGGGGATGTTCAAACATTGAGGGGGGACAACTTTCATTAACATGACTGTCCATTTGGAATCCACAGTGAAAAAATGGTGACTATGGTGGACAGGTAGTAAGACTGCCGAGTGCACTTCCACATCTCTACCACCTCCCAGCTCCAGCTCCCCCAGTCAGTGTGTCTGCCTGCCACAGATCTCTCCATGCTCCAGTGAGTAGAACGCCCTGCCGTGTGTGTTCTGGGCTGGATTAGATTCATCTGCATTAGACTAATATGAATCTCAGAACTGGCTGCCGCAGCACATTCCAGGAAGGCACCAGCGTGTATGCATTTAACTAAGTGTTTTTAGATATGAAAGTGTTGTATGTTCGCATAGCACTGTGTGTGTGTGTGTGTATGCAGGAACACAGAATATATCTGGTACCTCTCCCGAACAGCCAACTGTGTGGGGTGTGTTGGTGTGTGTGTGTGGGAGGGGGGGGGGGGGGGGGGTTGCTGACGTGAGACATCAGGGGTGTTAATTTATTCAAATGAGCCAGAGAGGATAACAAGAGGAGGGAGATTGAGGAAGGGGGGGCTACCTCGTCCTTTCGGATGCTCGTCTCTCTCTTCGTTTCTCTCTCACTCTCCCTTCTCCCTCCCTTGTTTTCTGTGTTTATACATTAGAGAATCTCTGCATGAGACAGAGGGAATGATGAAAGGGAGATGGGGTGTGTGTGTGTGTGTGTGTGTGGGGGGGGTAGAGATGATGAGATTGAAAAAGGAAACAGGAAAAAGAGATGGCGACTGATGCAAATGATTAGTAGCGCACTGGAAAGTCCCTGAGGCTAACCACAGCACACAGACACAAACACAATGTTCAAGTACTGTCCAAACCACATTCAATATGGCAGCCATTTAAGCCAATCTCTGTGGCTCCAATATGGATCCAGTCCAGTGCAGTGAATGACATCCTAGAAAATATCTATGACACCTCACCAAATATCTATTAGAATTCTCAAATATGTCTTAGATATGGGAATTCTACTATATAGTCTCTAATAAAGATAGAGAAAATATTGACAGGAAGATGGGCACTGAAGATATGTATCTCTATAACGGTCGAGTTTGAGATCTGGATCAGAGATATCCGGTGACACCTAGTGGTGAAGAGGCTGTGTCCATCACATCTGTACATGGACACAGCCTCTTCTTCCTGCCAGGTTCACAAAACACAATGACCCGGTCCAATTTCAGCCCATAATCTCATCCCAGAGCCACTACCCATTCTATATCATGACCTCTCTGGAGTCGCCGTCACGGAGGCCACAGAGTGCTTTAATAATAAGATAGAGGGAAGAGAGCTATCTAAGCACATTCCTCTAGCAAGAGCAGCCATAAGACTCCTGAACAGGTAACCAAATGGTTACCCGGAGTATTTGCATTATGTGCCCCCCCCAACCCCTCTTT